>NC_056739.1:1852806962-1852871962 GCF_019279795.1 Protopterus annectens | reverse complement strand
GCTCTCTTTTTGGACACTCGGCTTCTGGAGACGTATATTAGTTTAAACCTAACTCCGAGGGGGCTACGGATCGACAGGCTCCCTGCTACTGAATTTTCGGAAGAAGAGAGTGACCTCTTCGAGGAATGGAAAAAGGTATCTTTGGAGTGTACCTTTAATTGGCTCCATATTTTGGTGAAAAGAAATATGCGAACACATGAAAAGTTAAAGGCAGAGATTTTGCACTTGCAGGACAAGGTGGTGGAGGAGTCCTGTTATAGAGTGCAGATCTCTAAAATAAATGAGAAGATTTCTAAACTTGAAACTGATATTATTCAGCAGAAAAGGAACAAACTAGTAAGGGACCTTAAAGACTATGAAACGGGGATTCTTTTTTCATGGCAACGTGAACTGGTGTGAAGTAGGTCAAGGGTTAGGAGCAACTTCCAGAAGCAGCGGAGTGTTTCCGCATCGTCTACAGATCAAAATATTAAAAGATATGCTTCCAAACATGTAACTTTTACTGACTCTGCAGCCTCTTCTAATATAGAGACTGAGGGGGCTGATGGCAATTTAGTTTCTCCGACTACGGAACATTCGTTTCAGACAAATAAATCTGGCCGAGGGAGAAATGGCAGAAAGGGGAGAAATCACTTTAAATGATATACAACAGAGTGAGTACAATGAATGGACATTAGATATTGTAAATTTATCTGATTTGAATTTGTCAAATGAAATGAAGGCTGTGTTATCTAGGGGTAGCAAATTTGTACCCTCACATTTTCCTTCATTGGCTGACTTGTATTTTGAATTGAAAGCATTTAGCAGGAAGTTATATCTAAAAGTTTTCTTTCAAAAGAATGATACAAACTCTGTTGAAAATGAAAATGTTAATTTTGATAATGAGTTTGATGAAGATTTGTTAAATATGTCAGTTTATGATTATGATGATGTTGAATTTTTTTGTTTGGATGAATCTACTGAGCATTCTAGTTGTTTTCATACAGGATATGGAAAATTAACATTACCCCATCTGGTAACTGATAAAAAGTTTACACCAAATATTAAGGTGCCTGCCATCTCTGTGTTTTTGAAAGTTTTATTCAAAGAGATTTCTGTGACATTATCTGATTTTTTAAGGCAAAGGAAATGTTACAACTTAAAGGAGAATGAATGGTTAGCTCTCAAAGACATGGAGAAACAGAAGACTGAGTTTATCTTTAAGTGTGCTGATAATGGAGGTAACTGGATTATTTTAAATAAAGCTAATTACTGTGAATTAGTGGCTGACTTGTTGAATAATACAGATGAGTATAAAAGCTTGATAAAGGATCCCATAATAGAATTTAATGATGAGCTCCTGATTCTATTAGAGAGAGGGGAACATTTTGGTTTCTTTGACCATAAAGATATATGTAACTTATATATTAAGAAACCTATTACTCCTATTTTTTATGCCTTTCCTAAAGTGCATAAGAATCTGTATAAACCCCCGGGTAGACTCATTGTATCAGGAGTTGGCTCCTTTTTAAGCAATGTTAATATTTTTCTGGATTTCCACTTAAAAGCACACTTAAAGAAGGTTGTGGCGCATATTTCAAATACTCAGGAAATATTGTGTGAATTATCTCAGATTAGATGGCAGCAAGATTTTTATTGGGTTACCATTGATGTTAAATCACTTTATACGAACATCAATTTAAGATGGGGTTTGGAAACAATTATGGAATTGTTGGGTTATGGACCCAGAACTAACTTTTTGATTAGTTTACTTGAATTTAGTTTAACCTATAATTATTTCTCCTTTAATAATCAGTTTTTTTTTGCAGTTAAAAGGAATGACTATGGGGGCTGCTTTTGCACCCTCATATGCTATTATTTATATGGGATTTTTTGAGAAGAAATTTATTTATCCAACTTTGTTTTTTAAGAATAATGTTATATTATATAAGCGATTTATTGATGACCTTATTTTTATTTGTTAAGGTGATGTTAATGAATTTTTAGACTTTTTTGAGAGTCTTGGAAATAATGAACATGGGCTAACATTCACTTATGAATTGAATAGGGAACATATAAATTTTTTGGATGTGACCCTATTTAATGATGGAGAACTTATTGGGTTTAGGCCATTTAGGAAGTTGACTTCAGTGAATATGTTTTTGCATGCTAAAAGCATGCACCCTGGACATCTATTACAATCTTTACCTTTGGGTGAATTTAGAAGAATTTATAACCACACTAGTGATGGGAATGAAAAGGAACATGAATTAGATAAAGTTATGTTAAGGCTAAGGGAGAGAGGTTATGATAAAAATCATCTTTTAAAATGCAAACTTAAAATTTTGGGGGATGTTTATGATGGGCCATTTCCACACTTACATGAATACTACAGAAATGGGGGAACTGTAGAGAAAGTGTGTGATATAAGGGAAGATACTGTGGAAAAGCTTTTCTATGTCACCATATTTTCCCCTTTTCGAAGGAATTAATCAAAATAGTGAGAAAATATTGGTATATTGTGAGTGAAGATGAAAATATTGGTCAGTTATTCCCAAAACATATTACTTTCTCCTTTAAAAGGGGGAAAAATCTGAAAGAATGATTAAATCATAACTTTGTGAAAGGGAATTATATTAATAGCTCTCTATCTGGTACATTTTCATGTGGCTGTTGTAGTATTTGTGACAGGGTTAAGAATTTAAGTAACATTAATGGGATAACATTTATTCCTAGATCATATTTTAACTGTAGATCAGTAGGGTTAGTGTATATTCTGGGTTGCTCTTGTGATAATGTTTGGTATATAGGTCAAACTAAACGTATGGTCAGGATCTGAATATTAGAACATTTAAAAGATATAAGAAATCGGAGTGAAGTTAGTCCTGTTGCCCAACATTTCCTTATTAAACATGGTGGTTCCTCCAATAGTTTAAAATTTTGTGTATTGGGTAAGCCCTACCTTAAAAGAGGTGGAGATTATATTAATAAATTACTTGAATTAGAAACTAGAATGATACTAAGGTTTAAAACTCTAAAACCCTTTGGTCTAAATCAAGAATTGGCTATTTAAACAATAGTTGTAACATCTAGCATTCCATATGAATAATAATAATAATATATAAGGAATATCTAATTTTTGAATATGTGATTTTTTTCTTATGTTTTTGTATATTTATACTTACATATTTTCATATTTTTGTATTGCAATCAGTAATGAAATAGTGAATGTAATGTGATTTGCACTGTCACTTTAAATATGCAGGATGAATTAATGCTTGAATGCAAACTGTTTGTGTTAATTAGAATTAATTAATTAAAATGAATAAGTATATAAACTAATTGCAAAATGTAAGCTTTGTAATCCGTGAAGGCAAAAGGCCAAGGTACCAGATCGCTTATGAAATAAAGAAGATACATTGGTGAAGTGCTGGTGATTTTGTGTTTTACTTCATCATTTGTTTGCCGGTGTTTTTTGAGCATGTTCACACAAACCCTGTCAAACTATCAATCCACCATGTGTATAACAGCACTGATGACATATAATCTGTTCACATATCTGGGGATATGTCTCCCATGTTGTTTGGCTGTCTCCACATGTCCTGTCCTGTGATGTATTGCCATCCACTGTATGTGAATCTGTAGGCCACCACCACTGTAATGTCCCTCACATAGGCAAGGAAATGGGGCAAGGCATACGTTAAGGAATGTCCCATATGTCAGAACTAGCAGCCCACAGCACAATACAATGTGGGCACCTACATAGTGGCATGGCCTAGCAGTATCTGACATCTGCACTTCTGTACAGAGGACAGACAGAAAGTAGACAGCCAACTGGTTATGCATTAGGATGAATGTTTTGAAAGATATATGTCTGAAAATGAAAGTTATCCCATTACTACATGACAGCAGTCCACAATGACATGTCCAAAGAACATACTAGTCTATAGTTAATATCAACATATCAAATCAATATTCAATAGGAGATACATATAAACCTACAGGTCAAACACCTAGAACAAGATACTTGGTACTCAGAGTCCAGCTTTGCATGCAGGGGTGTATGGTTCCAGTACTACAATCTGCAATCTACTCTTAATTGAAAAGCACTGTTAAAAGTACTAACATAATGATACCATACGTGTTAAACTATTTCTGTCAACCAGTGCACTGTATCTGGTGTAACATGCAAGTGTGACTGCATATAACCTGTATGAAACAAATCCAAAGAGAAAAGATTGTGGTACTACCCATATATATCCAGGTGTCCCATACAGTATACTCACACCCCTTGCTAATGTAATGATAGAACATAGAATCCTATTATGTAGAGAGAATTAAGTACACTTATTAAAGATGTCATTACCCTACTATTTTATCAGACTGGGATGTGATCTCTGTTTCGCCACGAAGATACACTAAGTCACTGTTCATCCAAAAGTAGCCAAAAACACGGTAGTCACAAACAAACAATTTTAATGAAGCTTTGGCACATAAAATCACCTTACATAAGTTGCATTTAAATAGGAAGCACTGAAAAACACATGATCAAGCCAGCCAACCAGATACAAACCAAAATTAATTATGCAAATAATTTAAAATGCATCACACCTAAAACTCTTAAAGAAGTTTTACTTATATTAATAAAAAACAATTTTATATAGATTAAATATAGTTACATATAGATAAATCATTCATATCAAATAAGAACTTTTTAAAAACTTTTTAAAACTTTTTAAAAGTTAGCAGCTCAAAATTAGCATCATAAATTCTCCCTCTGGCTTAATCAAAACTGGTTTGAGACTTACTGCTCCATTCAAGCCAGGCCATTTATCAGCCTGTAAGCGTACTATCCACTCATATTCCTTCAATAACAAAAGATTTTCCAAGTCACCACCCTAATACCCATTTGTACAGTGCATATGCATCTGAATTTAAAAGCATGAGTTTGAAATTCATGTAAATGTCTGAATAAACCATTTGTCTCAATCTTCCGTCTTATTTGACCTATGCTCTATTATTCTATCTTTAAGCTTCCTGGATGTTTCCTACATAAAATCGTTACATGAAACACAGGTAGCTAAATAAACTAACTTAGTAGTACTACAATCTGCTTTGCAAGTAAACTTAAAACATTCACCTGTTGTAGGATGTCGGAAGCTATTATTACTATCATTAATATCAGAGCAACAGACACAATTATAGCATAAAAGTGCCCACTTTAGTACATAAAGGAGCAGATTCAGTTTGAAAATCCTTATAACATAATATTTGCTTAAGCGTCTGACCATTCTAAAGGCAAACCTTGGTACTGGACCTAAAATGTCCTTTAAATCTGGTTGAGACATTAAAATTACCCAATTCTTTTGAATTATTTTACATACATCATTTGTATTGGCATTATAGGTGGTAGTAAACCTGATGACAGGCTTGCTTACTACCTTATCAGCTTCATTCCTAATATATACCTCAGTGAGTCAAAGAAACAGAACTAAAAACTGGTTTATAAGGACCTCTTCTGCCTTGCAAAACCTCTTCATAACTCATATTTACATCTCTAAGGTAATAACCATTCTCAATAAACTCTTTCCTCATCTTCTCAGTTTCCTCCAAAAACACACCCTCCTCAGTTGTTAATCTACTGACTCTTATTAACTGAGATTTTATAATGCCTCTATATATATGTACTGGATGCATGCTAGCAGTATTTAAATATCTTGCTGCATGCACATCCTTCCTATGCACCTTTGTTTCCAACCTTCCAAGTTTCCTATATACCCTTATATCTAAAAAATCCATTGTATCTAAAGAAAAATCCATCTTAAATTTAAGGAAACTTGTCGTAGTGTTGAGATAGGACAGAAATTTTTCTAACTGAATCAAAGTCCCTTTCCAAACAAAAAAACAGTCATCAACAAATCTGCAGTAACAATCAAAGTCAAAATCAAAAAATCATATTGTTGAGAATGAGATAAGAGTTTTGTATAATGCCAAAAGTAAACATAAAAGTAGGGATGTTAAATATAACTTATCTTTTAATGATTATAAATTGTTACAGCAAATCAAAAAAGACAAGAGTATTGTGATTAAGCAAGCAGACAAGGGAGGGGCAACAGTCTTTATGGACAAATCATGGTATATGAGTAAGTTTAAAGAGTTCTTGTCTGACACTAATACTTTTAAAGTAATAACATTTGCAGATGTGAAAAATCATATTTCTCAGGTCAATTTATTCTTATATGATATGCAATTGAACCAGGGCATTACAATTGAATTATTCACTTATTTAACAGTAACATGTCCTAAAATTCCATAGATTTATGGTATCCCCAAGGTGCATAAATCCATGAGTGACCCACCACTAAGGCCTATCGTATCTGGTAAAGGATGGGTGACTGAGCCCATCTCTAGGTATTTACAAAAAGTGTTAGGAAAGTATTTACTGAAATGTGAAACAGTTCTAAAGGATACGGTGCACTTTTTAGAGAAACTTAGTGTGTGGTTTAATGGTGAAACTAGTTCTGATTATTTTTTAGTTACACTGGATATTGTGTCACTTTTTACGGTGATTCCAATAGAATATGGGATTGAGGCAATTAGAAGTTTTTTAACAATGCAATCCTCTCAACAAACACGTGAAATAGAAAATATTTGTCTCTTATTAGATTTGGTGTTGACAAAGAATGATTTTATTTTTGATGATGTTCCCTACAAGCAGTTAACTGGGTTGCCATGGGGACATCCGTGGCCAATACCTTTGCTAATTTAGTTTTATATGTATGGGAAAAACAATACATCTTAAATGAAAATAATGAATTTGCTCTTTACATTGATTGTTACTGCAGATTTGCTGATGACTGTTTTTTTGTTTGGAAAGGGACTTTGATTCAGTTAGAAAAATTTCTGTCCTATCTCAACACTACGACAAGTTTCCTTAAATTTAAGATGGATTTTTCTTTAGATACAATGGATTTTTTAGATATAAGGGTATATAGGAAACTTGGAAGGTTGGAAACAAAGGTACATAGGAAGGATGTGCATGCAGCAAGATATTTAAATACTGCTAGCATGCATCCAGTACATATATATAGAGGCATTATAAAATCTCAGTTAATAAGAGTCAGTAGATTAACAACTGAGGAGGGTGTGTTTTTGGAGGAAACTGAGAAGATGAGGAAAGAGTTTATTGAGAATGGTTATTACCTTAGAGATGTAAATATGAGTTATGAAGAGGTTTTGCAAGGCAGAAGAGGTCCTTATAAACCAGTTTTTAGTTCCGTTTCTTTGACTCACTCAGGGTATATATTAGGGAATGAAGCTGATAAGGTAGTAAGCAAGCCTGTCATCAGGTTTACTACCACCTATAATGCCAATACAAATGATGTATGTAAAATAATTCAAAAGAATTGGGTAATTTTAATGTCTCAACCAGATTTAAAGGACATTTTAGGTCCAGTACCAAGGTTTGCTTTTAGGAATGGTCAGATGTTTACGCAAATATTATGTTATAAGGATTTTCAAACGGAATCTGCTCCTTTATGTACTAAAGTGGGCACTTTTAAGTGCTATAATTGTGTCTGTTGCTCTGATATTAATGATAGTAATAATAGCTTCTGACATCCTACAACAGGTGAATGTTTTAAGTTTACTTGCAAAGCAGATTGTAGTACTACTAAGTTAGTTTATTTAGCTACCTGTGTTTCATGTAACGCATTTTATGTAGGAAAACATCCAGGAAGCTTAAAGGTAGAATAATAGAGCATAGGTCGAAATAACGGAAGATTGAGACAAATGGTTTATTCAGACATTTACATGAATTTCAAACTCATGCTTTTAAATTCAGATGCATATGCACTGTACAAATGGGTATTAGGGGTGGTGATTTGGAAAATCTTTTGTTATTGAAGGAATATGAGTGGATAGTACGTTTACAGGCTGATAAATGGCCTGGCTTGAATGGAGCAGTAAGTCTCAAACCAGTTTTGATTAAGCGTCAGAGGGAGAATTTATGATGCTAATTTTGAGCTGCTACCTTTTTAAAAGTTAAGTTTTAAAAAGTTTTTTAAAAAAAGTTCTTATTTGATATGAATGATTTATCTATATGTAACTATATTTAATCTATATAAAATTGTTTTTTATTAATATAAGTAAAACTTCTTTAAGAGTTTTAGGTGTGATGCATTTTAAATTATTTGCATAATTAATTTTGGTTTGTAGCTGGTTGGCTGGCTTAATCATGTGGTTTTTCAGTGCTTCCTCTATTTAAATGCAACTTACGTAAGGTGATTTTATGTGCTGATGAAGGGTGTAGACCCGAAAGCTTCATTAAAATTGTTTGTTTGTGACTACCGTGTTTTTGGCTACATGTGATCTCTGTTTACCAGGGATAAGCTGTGCTTAAATGTAAATGCTAAGCAGATTTGCACACTGGTAAATGAAGCCTACACGGTGTAAGCATCTATTCGTTTTACTGCACGTTAGCACTGCTTACCATCAGGCAAACATGCACAAACATGTTCAAAGCAGCTCAAAACTGCCTTAATCACTCTGTATCCAACAGTCCTTGCTCTGCCTAGCAACAAAATAAACAGCCCTTGCAGGTCTTGAACCCAGGACCCTGCACACCATAGCCTATGCAATTTACCAGTAAGCCACATCATCTTTATTGTTTGAGGATGTTTTCTAAAACATACCCTTCTTTACAGCCAGTTTACAATAGGGAAGAGAAAAGTGTGCAGTTAGGAAGGATTGATATCTATAAATATATATATATCTGAATAGAAATACACAAAGAGAGAGAGTGAGATATGTAGGGAGATCCATATATGCGTACAACAATATATGGATATATTACCAATAAATACTGAGGTGTACACACACACATATATATATATATATATATATATATACACACACACACACACACACACACACACACACACACACACACACACACACACACACACACACATACACACACACATATACAAATACATATATATATATATATATATATATATATATATATATATATATATATATATATATATATATACACAAAAGCAGCCATGACACTCACATCTGCCCCCCCCCCACAGTCCAAATAAATGAGTGAACAGTACACTGCTACAAAATCATGATTAGCCATACACAATGGGCAGACATACAACAGTCTCTTAGCAAAACAAATGAAATGCCTGAACATAGCAAAGAAAATACAACCAGACAGTAATTCGTACATGTTTATTATATTCTGATGTCTTGGCCAAAGCCTTCAAGGAGTAAACATCACCAGAAATACATGCCTTAATCTCAAGAAGCAATTTACACCTAATTACATAACTGAATACACAGCCTCCAATTTCACTCGTCATTTAACCCCCTACGGGATAAAGTATCACAGTTAATATTAATACATTGAAGTCTGTACATAACAATTGTCCTTTTATGAATGTTTCATCACATGAAACCCATGCAGAAGTAGCATGTGCAGACAAACCCTGTTAAACTAGAGTATTCCAAACATATAACAGCAATACTCACATTCTGCTCCTAAATCTTGAACCTTCCCCACCATTTAGTTGGCTTGTCTACAAAGTCTTGTTGTAAGAGGTAGTAGCTCACACAACTCCAGGATGTCTTCCTCACAATTAAGGGAAAGAGCCAACACCCACATGGAGTACTCATTTATAGGGAGGGTGGCCTAATGGTTAAGGTGTTTGCCTTAGAAACATAAGGTACAGGGTTTGAGTCTCACAAGGGATAATTGGTTAGGCTTACAATGGCTCGCAAGGGCAGTTAGCTTAGTACTAATCTATGAACCTATGAATCTATAGGAGTGTGTTGCCATGACATTGGCTATTGGAAGAACTACACAGCTGCTCGGAATGCAATTAGCAAGTGGGGAACCCCAGTAGGTGCATAGGCAATCACCTGGTCATGAGCATCACCTACAAAAGCCATGCTGCCACCTATTCAAACCAGCTCTATCCCTGTAGGGCACAGAGAGAGAAAGAGAGAGAGAAATAAGAAATGAAACATAAAGTGGAAAAAAGAATAAAGAAAAAACGTAAGTGGAACATGTAAGCAAGTAATTGAATGTAGTACTTGGTCTGTAATAATGGGAAATATGATTTGGAAGAATATATGTCCCAACAAGACATGCTGTACTAATGTCCTGCTAAACAGCTGCTATGGCCATAGCATCTGGCCCTCTCTGCAGTGGGAGATATCACAGACATACCTCTCAACTGTACAGATTTACCATCATGTATTTTTGTCTGTTCCTCCTGAGATCTGTACTTTTTGGCACATAGCTGAGGATTGCAGGTAATGACAAACACTTGAGTTTAAGACTCCACATCCTTAAGAATATTCACTGTAATGCTAAATGTATCATTTTATGAACTTCCTATGTTTGTAACAGGTATATTTAAAGTCTGTCCCTATTTATTCCTCCATCATTTTAGGCATTGTCCAGATGTGATGCTCTGAGAGGTTGTGAGGTGGGATCACAGCTCAGGAGCCTGACTCACCTGGGAAAGGACAGCTCATATATGACAACCACAGGGGTGTCTGTCAAACAGTTGTGACTGTGCCACTGCTAGGCCAGTTAATGGGATGTTTTCCATATTCATGTTACCTGTGATTATAACACATCTTTGCCTTGTAAAGCTAAGACATCTATAGATGTCTAACATAGTTGGAAAAGCCTGGAATCTCCTCCCAAATGAACTCTCCACACTTCCCTCACTATCCTGCTTTAAAAATAATTTGAAATTGTTCCTCAAAACTCACTGGTTATGCCCCTGCTCCAAACCTGACTAGTCTATATGAGTCTCGAAAATTTTTTTTCTCTTATTACCCTGTCTACTCACACACAGCAACTCCTCCTTATCCAACTAATTTACTAAACTATCTCTAACATACCTTGATTGTATTACCATTCCTTTGTTATGCCTGTATTTCTGCACTGTAAATATTACTGTGTTAACCTGTAATAGACACTGTTAATAGTTTTTATTTTGTCTAAAGTTTTATTAGTTTTGATTGTGTTAATTTCATTGTCCTACCTAGGAGCTTATCTCCCCGGGCCTCTACTGAAAATGGACATGTATCCAGTTAGACTAGCCCGGTAAACAAATGTAAAATAAAATAAATAGAGGGTGTGTGCATAATAGAGTACTGTTGCAGATATGTGTGTTGAACTGCATGTGATATACTGAATTAATAACATTCAACTGTATAATGTTCTGCTGGACAGTAAGCACATTTGTGACTGATATCTGTAGTCACATACACATATACTTGTGTTATGTTAGCCAAACCATTGGCAGGTCTGTGAACAATGGCATTGTAACATAATAGTCTACTTATGACTATTGGACATCTTCCAGGTTATCAAAGCGATGTCAAACCCTACTGTGCAATCAACTTATTAATGTATGGTGCAGCAATATTAATATAGTATCAGTATTAATGTCCCCTTTGACACCCATTTATGTGTGCCATTGTCCAGACATACTGCTGTAACAGCTTAATAAGTATGATTGAGCAGCAAGATTGTAAATACAGTGTGCCAAACTTACATTCAAAAGAAATCAATACCAGGTATCCCCTGAGCACATGTATGTATGCATATGTTCAACTGGAAAGCACAAAACTAAGCACATGGGTTTCAAGCAGTCAGGTAAATAGGTTCTGCATGTTGCACATGTGTAATATCAGTGTCAGTGCATACAACAGACATATATGTGTACAGCTACTGGTAGTTGCATTTCCTTGAGACTGATGTGGAAACTGGAATAGGCATGATTATCAGGTATCAATCAGAGAAGTGTCCACCTGTGTTATGACCCTCTGTCCATGCCTACCACTACCAGCTCTATCAACACCTATATACAGTGGATATCACAAGTGTACACACCCCTGTTGGAATGCCAGGTTTGTGTGCTGTATGACAGTCAGACCACAGAAGCCCATTTCATAATGTTTCTCATCTTGAATGTGACCCATAACCTGTACAATTCCATTGAAATACAATCAAAGGTGTTTCTAGGAAGGTGAGCAACTATTTCCAAGTGAAGATGTGCCATGATGTTAGAATCCAAACCAAGATGGATGAATGCTGTAACCATCTCAAGAGGTGCATACACAAGCTTAAGGGTGTGTACACTCATTCAACTGGCTTATTCTATTGAGTATTATTTCCATATGTTTTCACAGACCAGATTTTTATGTTTTCAATTGAATTCCACAGGCTATAGGTCACACTACAGGTGGGAATTGTTATGAAATGAGTTATTGTGGTGTCATGATCCAATTGCACAAATACCACCAGTGTACCAGGGGTGTGTGCCCTTCATATCCACTGTAGCTATATGGACACAGCAGTACCTGACCTGTATATCCAGCCTCCACCAAGGTAGAGTAATCCCCTTTGGTGGACAGCAGCAATACACAAACCACATAATAGGTTGCTATATTGGCTGTACAGGGACACGTAGTTGCAGGCAACAACTTTTGAAGCAAGTCCACTATATTTGAGCAAGCAGGTAGGTAAGTTCACAATCTTGATGTTGATGGTATGACTACTATGAATCGGACATATCCACACCACCACAATTTGCAACTGTGTCTCACACTGTTCTTGTAAGTCTCAGATGAAACAATATGATTCCACACTCTCTGTATTGTGAAATAAACACATCATGCACATGATCTAGGATCATGCATCCTGTAATCACAGTGGTAGGTTCATCACCCACCCACCTACCACCCCCCCCAGTACATGGAGATATCCCCTCAGCAATGGTGACCATGTACATATTGCCTACTGATGGCAATAACATCATATCTTGATGGGACATAATAACATCAGTGTCTGCCTCCTACATGAACTCAGGCTTGTACTCAGAGCTCCATCACACAACACAGCCAAACACAGACCTGGCACCATACACACCATCCACATGGAAGATGGCCACTGTCAACCCTCTACACAGAAATGAATGGAGGACAGAGGATTATGCCATCAAGTGTCCAACATTGGGGGGAATAAGATAGCTCAGAGACAGGCCTGTAATGCAAGCTGCTATAGCCATGATAGTTTGGAGGTTTCAAGTGTAGTCTGGATTATTTGCATATAATATTCCCTGTTGATGTGCATTTTGACAACCGTATGAGGTCCTGTGACCTTTTCCTGTTTATGTCTTCCATGCAGATTGCTTGCCTACCAGCATTCTCTATTAGGGAAACAGACATCATCACCCAATATGTGATTGGACATTATGCCCTGTCATGTGGACGGAGAGAAGATGTGTGGGAGAGGACTGCCCTATGGAACAGTGTGGTCCACAGGGTAAATGATGCCAGCCTGCACAGCAGAACTTATATGCATGCGCAGCATCAGGCCACCTACCTCAAATGCCATGCCCATCAATGGTCTGCTGTGGTAGAAAGGGACCAGCTAGCCACAGGTGGGGGCCCAGCCATCCAGCCCCACTGACACCCACCGAGGAGCTCCTCACCACACTTGGGCCACACGCTGAATGCATAAGCCATGATGCTGAGGGAAGCATTGTGGAGGTGGGTTGCACACACACACACACACACACACATACACACACACTGGATGAGGAGCATGCAGATAAGGGCCCAGTGGGGATTAGTACACTAATTTATCAGACATACATGTATCTGTATTGTATCTACATGCATGTGTTAGGTCTGATTGCAGTTGTGGATGGGGTTTTATAATGCACAGAGGTGCACATCTATGGTGAGGACAGGCCATTGTGTATTATTGCTGTTAGTATTGTAGATGTGCAGACATGCTGCATCCATCCTGTACCAAGGCCACATGTGTGTCTGCTGACAATAACTCCCTCTCACAACTACCTAGGACCCTCTGGTCTGCATATGGGACAGCAGCCTGAAGCTGGTGAGTATTACTTTGTTCTGTTGTTGCCTGGCAATACCATAGGCATGTGAAGCACATGCAATTTACCATGCACACAACCATCACTAATAGCTATATTGCTTGTTGTGCATGTTCACTTGTGCTGGAATTAACTGTATGGCATCACAGTGGTCACCCTGGGGCCTATCTGATGTGAATTCAACATTCCTGCAACACACCTCATGACCTGTCAGTGCCATGATGTCTGGACAGAGGCCAGCAAATTGTGCTGGACAAATTTCTATTTATTTATTTATTTTACATTTGTTGACTGGGATAGTCCGACTGAATATAAATCCATTTCCAGTGGAGGCCCGGGGAAAAAGCTCCAAGATAATAATACATATTGAACATTTAGTAAATGCTAGTTTGAAGCAGATTATAGTCATAAGCAATAGCAGCATTTAGCACATATAGTACTAACTTATTATAAAACACTTTACAAAACATAACATTATTTTCAAAGTTATATATACATAACATTACATTCAGGTTTAAGACACATTGAGCAGCAGTTATACAATTGACCCTTCCTGAAATAGAGTGGTAGAAAAAAGTTAGAAGTAGTTGAAGGTAAGGCACCTAAGAAATAGAGAGGTCACTAGGGGTTAGTGCAAGGACATAACCAATGAGTTTTGAAGTATTTCTTGAGTTTGTTTTTGAATTGAGTTAGTGAGGGTTCTAGGGTCAAGTCAGCTGGGAGTCTGTTCCATGTTTTTCCAACAGAGTTGGCAAACAGAGAGTCACCAGCTGAATAATTGGATTTGTATGTTTGAACTAGGAGTCTAGTGGATGATCGCAGTGGCCAGGTGCTGGTGTAGGGGCTGATAATATTTTTAGTGCAGGTGTATTTTCTGGTTGGTAAAGGACTTTATGTGCCACTATTAGCTGGTTTAACTGCAGTAGGCTTGGCAGTTCAAGCCATTCTAGGCAACTTAGGTTGTGACAGTGGTGTGTCCGGTAGGCTGTGCCAGTAGCAAATCTGGCAATGTGGTTATAGCAGGATGATAGTTTATTAAGATCTGTTTTGCTTAAGTTGGAGAATAGAGGTGAGGTGTAGGGAAGAGTTGATAGCATATGGGAATGGGCAATTGCAGTTCTAGCAAGAGGGGTAACGAAAGGTTTGATTCTGTGAAGAGAGCCAAGTTTTTTATTAATGGTTTTGACAGTTTGACTGATATGCGCATAAAACTTCAGGTTGTTATTAACTATGACACCCAGTAGTTTAGTTTCAGCTTCTGGGAATATGATAGCGCCATTGTTAGTGGTTATGTTGAAGGATGGCTGGGGGGGGGTCCTGCATGTGGGGGTGAAGAGGAGCAACTTAGTTTTGTTGGGGTTTAGGATCAAATGTTGACTGGAGAGCCATTTTTCCACTGTATTGAAGGTATTTTGGGTTAATGTGAATAAAGTAGCTGGTGAGGTGTCAGAACAAATCAAGGTGGAGTCATCTGCATATTGAATGCAGGTAGCATCTGGGATGACTGAATGAAGGTCATTGATAAAGATGGAGAAAAGAAGTGGTCTTAGTATCGAACCCTGGGGGACTCCTAATGTGATGGGTAGGCAAGATGGTAGCTTGTCCTGCCATAGGACTTCCTGTTGCCTGCCCTGCAGGTAGGATTGAAACCATTGGAGTGCATGGTTGTTTAAGGAGAAGGCCTTCAAGGTATTTATAAGCATTTTGTGGTCAACCATGTCAAAAGCCTTGGATAGATCTAGAAAGAGTGCTGAGGACAGTTTGTATAAATGGCCTAAAGTAAGGTCATGCATGATACATCACTGGTATACAGTGGATATAAATTGTGTACACACCCCTCTTAAGATGCAAGGTGTTCCTGTTACATACTAATTTGGACCACAATATGGCAGTCCACACTCTTTCAGCCTTTAATGTGACCCATAACAGGTACAGTTCACTTGTAAAACCAAGTATCTGCACTCATGTATTAAACCTACAAGGCAGGCACAGCTGTGAGGGTGGTAGACATTCTATCAGCATGATGTTTCAGTCAGGTATAATATTTCATGCTGCCATATGTGTCAGTACACTTACTGTGGCCTATTTGGCTATAATATCACATATATGGGTATTGTTAAGGCACACAGACCACTTCCGACCACATATAGGTTTCAAACATATAGATATTCCAGACACATCTGTACAGAGGACTGTACAATGGTTTAACCTGCTGCATATGAGGCAGATGCTGTCACCACACTATATAAAGTAATGGCAGCGGGAGGTGGTCACCAGCCGTGTAAGGTATATACATCAAAATGGTATAAGCCATACATGACATGATCCTCACACACACACAAACAGTTGCCAGCATTAGGATTAGAACTCCTGCATATCTAGGTATTCCTACTATAGTGCTACACAATTATCAGACACGCCACAGAGCTTATACATTTCCACTTTTTCCAAAGGTACTTCTAAGGTGGATGACATCAACAGGTCTTTTAAACTGGAGTGAAGGGAAGTGTAAAGGGTAGTATACAGGTCAAAAATGGAACGAGACAGACAGTACATTATTCACACACACATACACACACTTGCCAGCATTATGATTAGAACTCCTGCTATCTAAGCATTCCAATTATAGTGCTACACAGCTATCAGATGCGCCAAAGAGCTTATACATTTCCACCTCTTCCAAAGGTACTTCTAAGGTGGATGACATCAACAGGTCTACTAAATTGGAGTGAAAGGAAATGTAAATGGTAGCACACAGGTCAAAAATGGAATGAGCCAGACAGTACATGATTCATACACACATACACAGACTTGCCAGGATTGCCTATCTAGGTATGTCTACTATAGTGTTGTGCAGTTACCGCATGCGCTACAGAGCTTACTGAACTTTCACATGGCCAAAGCACTGATAACTTCACAGCTGTAGTAAAGTATTACAGGTGGCAGACAGTCTGCCTTCTGTTCCACCCGCACAACATGCTGGTCCTTTCTGTCTTGCACTTCAGCTAGCATTATGGGTTGGCACTTCACCAGGTTATTGTATCATGAAGTGTGGCACACCTGTGAGCTGTCAGCAGTACTCGTTCATCACAGATGTTGCCCCAGTACTTACTAGTTATGTCCAACCCTCCTGGCATGTTTGAATGGTGGTTATCTGTGCTTTCACCCATTAACCTGGTGCACATGTCCATTCTGGGGCACTGTTGCAACTGCAACATGTACACAGACAACCCTCCCCTCTAAACTCCAAACACTCAGACCTGTGAGGGTTGCCCATATATCACCCAATGTGGACATATGCACTCTCCAGCAAAGACTGGACTATCAGGTCAAGAGGATAAGATCAACACCTGCACCACACCATGTGGAATATGTAGCTCACCATGACACCCACTTTGACAGCCATGACATACAGTGAAAAGCCACACACCCACCTTCCCAGAGGCACTCAATGGTCATTTACCAAACAGCACAAATCAGCAAGGCAAACACCCACTCAGACACCGTGACATGGCACATGTTAGGGATACATATTTTACCTATACAGTGTGCCCCCAACCCAAGCCCCTAAGGCTATCTACCTTGCACAATACAATGATCATGGGTAACTCAATACTGAGGAATATGGAGCAGGTAACAGCCAAATATCAATCACATGCCATCATCTAACACATGACACAGCCAGTCATGTCACTTCACAACAACTATGAGTATCACTCCGTATCCATGTGGGTGTAAATGACGTGGGACACACCTCCCTGGACTACATGACAGGAGACATGGTTGAGCTCTCTGATTATGCGGTCCAGGCATGTGTGACAGTAGCCCTGGGCAGTGCACCGCTGTCACCCAGAATGATACTGTGGTACTATCAACAGATGGTTGACTGCAACATTGGCTTACATGTTATGTGTCATTCTCAAGGGATCCAGGACCTGTCTGCTTGGGGTGGCATGATTGACAAAACCCAATGACTTGCCATGGATGTCCTACATCTGTCACTGCTGAGTTGCCAGGTATTAGCTACATGTCTTGCCACCCCTATGGTGCCCTATTAGACAGTGTTCCTAATGTTATTACCACCATAGCAGATACTCATGTAAGCAATCTGAGGATTATGCTGCTCAACAGTGGACATCTAACTGTCCGGATGCAGTCACTAATAGCAATTGGAGTGGAGGACGCATGTCTGCTGTAATGGAGAGGTGGTTCACAGCAGTAGACAGCAGACCTGCAGTATCAGGCTATGATGTATGCCACAGCTGTCAGCCCCCAAACATGGACCACACCACACCTCTACAGGTGGTGTTGTCTCCATATTCATTATGGATAGGAACACCTCCAGACTGATATCCCATCATAATGCATTGATGATACTTACGGTACAACTGCCTTGGGGTAATAGTACAATCCAGACCACAGCCTGCTATGGGTCCACATCTATGTGCCTACACTGTCAATGCACATTCCTCAACACCCTCCCATCTCTGATGGGCCAATGCAACACTGACATAGTACGAGTCTTCAACTACCACTCCATCACCTGGGGAATGTAGCCAATTGCCAGTACAGTGGCCCAACACTTCTGGGATTCATCATTTCCATTGCCCTAGACAAGCTCATACTGACCCCTGGTAGAGGTTGCAACAACCTTGACCTGTTTTGACCACTTAAATATGGGACCGTTGCTCATCCCCAGAGGTCAATCCCTGCATGGTGAGATTCACACAGGCTGTAAGCAACATATCAGCCACATCCCTGCCAAGATAACCACCTGGTAAAAGCTCTCCAAAGCTGACTTTGCAGCCATGAAAACAGGGGTGGAAATCTTCACTGCACCCATGGCAATGGGATTTAGCTGAATGACTGTGGAATCATATACATAGGCACTGTACAAACAGGTACATGAATGCATGGTACTAACCAAAGCCAATAGAACAGAGACACTGTCCTCCAAACACTGAGAGACAATGTGATGATCCCCTTCCATTACTAAAGTGTACATCAGAAGGAGGACACTGTTGCAGGGAAAGGTGGTGTCCCATGACTGTTGAACTCCCTTATTAGCCTCAAACACAACTTTGGATCCCTCATGGAGTCCCTGACAGGAATCTATGGCAGCAGAGATGCAGCAGACACTGATGACAGTCACAACAGCCTTGGTAGTTTCATCAACAACCACCACAACATTAAACACAAGTGCTGCGAGTTACTGCACAAAGCTAATACCTATCCTGAGACAAGAGATATTGGCCACAGTCTTGGAAATACATTCAGTGCCAGCTTTATCCCTCTCTCCTCCAAAGAGTGAAGTCTTGAGTGAATATGTTCTCACATGCTGCATCCCATTTCTATTCTAGGCATCTGTGTGTCACCAGGATGTGTCCCTGCAGCAAGGCCACAGGGTATGGCAGCGTGGTGACACATCCACCATGTCATAGGCAGGGTACAGTATGTGCACAGTAATTCCTGGTCTGTTACACAGTGATTGCATATGCCTCACAGATTATAGGGCTAAGGGTTGTACATAGGTACATGCTGATGTATAACATCTGTTGTATAATGGAGAATAGTACTTGTTTTGGTTTGAACACACCTCTGATTGCTAATAACCACAGCCACAGGGAATATTCATCAACCAAACACACTGGGATTACTATTCACACACACACACACACGCACACACACACACACACACACACACACACACACACACACACACACACACACACACACACACACACACACTTGCCAGTACTGAGATCCATAGGTTCATTGCTTCATAGGTGTGTAGTAGGTGAATGGGCCTGAAGGCTCTACAAGCCTAGCCCAAGGGAATACCTTGGCATCAGGCCACATGTCAATAGTCCCCAGTGTGGCTCAGGAGTATAGTCACTGGAGTGGTCTCCAGGGGTGGGTATTGTATTCCCCATCCACTCATCCAGGTTTCTATTATGGGTGGACAGTAATGTGCACTGCTTGCCATGTATGTGATCTATATTCCATAACATGGACAGTGTCTGGGTTGTGCACATGTCCCACATGCATGTTCTTTGACATGTGGAAGTGTGCTTGAGGTCTCTGGGGCATGTTGTGTGGACAGACTGGTATCTTCTGATGTATCATTCCTGACCTCATCTGGTGAGACCTGGCTATGTAACTGAGGTAATGATTGCACCTACATTGACAGTATGATACAGGTATTCAGTGGAGTTAGTGGCATCTGTCCATACAGGGCATGTGTATAAGGCATGGTATTCCCTTTGTGGGGTACATTTGCAGATTCTACCGCTGTTGTAGGCATCCAGTGGGGAACATGGCAAAAGGGCCACTGTACACATTGATTGGGCTACTGAGGGGATGGAACAGGGTACCATATCCTTCTACTTGCTGGATAACACACACTCAGTCAGGAGATGTAAGACATCAAAGTACTTTCTGATGTCAGTGGCACTGTTGTGGTCACCAGGCATGTAGTCCACTGCAATCACACTGTGGGTACTATCTGTGAGGCAATATGCAGGGGAACTACCAATATAGTGGTTGTTGCCTAGCCAAGTGTGTTTGTGTATGATACTTAGGTGGAGAGTGGTCTCTGAGTAATAGAAGGGTTGCCAATATTGGTCACTAATCCATTCTGTCACATTTAGGGCTGTGGATTGTCTACACCAACCTCTATGGTGTTTGACAACTGTTGGCCTTGTAATGTGGACATTGTGACATATACTAGGTCCTCCACATAATAATTTAGCAACCCCCCAAAGGATTCTGTTATTACACAATCACACTGACTCCCATGCAGGATACTGATGGCAGACACACACACACACACACTTGCCAATACTGAGTTTCAAACCCCTACATAGCTATGTATTGCTACTACAGTGTACCGCATTTATCACATGCGCCATAGAGATTATAGGATGGGTGTTGTCCCAAGGTACTTCTAAGGTGAGGAACATCACCAGCCTTTGTAAATACTGGCATTGGGTGATGTAGTGGGTGAGAGATTCCAAAAATATTTAACCCTACACACACATTTACATTTGCCAGGGGTGAGGTTCAAACCTCTATTTAACTATCTTTTCAGGCCCATTATGTTACACATTTATCACATGCACCACTGACCTTACATGGTTTAGGGTTGCCAACAGGTACTTCGAAGGTGGATGATATCTGCAGGACTGCTAAAGTCAGGCACTGAGATGTGTGCACTGGGTGTAAATAGGGCCAAAATCTTTGAGGTAAGGACATACATATTTACACATGCAAACACTTGCCAAGGATGAGATTCAAACCCATACCTATGTAGTTATTGCTACTACACTGTTCCACACTTATTGCATGCACCATGCAGCTTCCATGTTGGAGAGCTGTGCAAAAGTATCGTTCAAGGTGAGTGACATCAGCAGCAGTGCTAAAGGAGGGGTAAGGGAAGTATTGTAAGTGTGAATGGCCACAAAATCAGGTGTCTACAAGGGTACACACACTCTCTCACACAAACCTCAAATTTACACAGCTGCCAGGACCAGGATTGGAACACCTACCTAACTAGTTTTCTACACTATGGTATTACGCAGTTATCATAAGCGTCACGGAGCTTATATGTTGGAGAGCTGTCCAAAGGTATCTTTGAAGGTGAGTCACATCAGCAGCAGTGCTAAAGGAGGGGTAAGGGAAATGTTGTAAGTGTGAATGACCACAAAATCAGGTTTCTACAAGGATGTACACACTCTTTCACACAAACACTCACATTTACACAATTGCCAGGATCAGGACTGGAACTCCTACCTAACTAGTTTGCTATACTATAGTATCACAAGTGCCACGGAGGTTATATGCTGGGGAGTTGTCCAAAGGTATCTTTGAAGGTGAGTGACATCAGCAGCAGTGCTGAAGGAGGGGTACAGGAGATTTAGTGTGTGTGAATGGCCTCAACCACATTCATCTAGAAACACACACACACTCACACACAACTTTACATTTGACAGGACAGAGATTACAGCTGCTACATGGATACCTATTTGTACTGTAGTGTTACACTGTTATCACAGGCACCACTGAGACTATAGGGCTTAGGGCTAACCAAAGGTATTTCTACAGTGAATTATATAAGCACATCATGTGATATAGATGTGTAGTGGGTGGGACAGGCCTCATAATGGGATTATCTCTGTCACTGTCTGTCTTTCTCATCCCCATGTCTCTGTGTGTATGTTTGACATATTATATTATGTTGGCCTTAGATATGTGTGTGTGTGTATTCCTATCCAATGTGTATGTGTGAAGTATCAATGGTGTACAATTTGGTGTGTGTGCACAGACAGCCGCAAATAACTGATATCTGTAGTCCACTGTGTTGTGAGACATGGGCTTCATTTCTCTAAGTGTAGGAGCATGCCCAGTAAGACCTTCTATATTGAGTGTGTGCATCCATTCCAGGGAGGGTTGGACTCCAGTTCAGGGTTTTGTGTGCTACAGCTACACCTAGCAAACTGTTTCTGCAGTATATCTGTAGATAGGTTGCCAATATGGAGACACAATGGGCTTAACATACAGGGGATACTGTAACTATTGCTGTCTGTGCTGCTTGTGTGACATGTTTGTTTGTAGCATAGATATTCTGACATATGTACTGTTTTACACTATGATGTGTCATGCCATCAATTATGGAGTTATCATTCTTTGCTCACAGTTATTTTACCAGGAAATACAAGATGAATGACACTGAGACCAATATTCTGAGGCATATAGACTACACATTCTGGCACACACCTGCCATTGTGGAGGGGTAACTACAGACAATAGACTGCTGGTTCTGTGTAAATGGTGCAGCACCTTGTTATTATGCTGTCTGGGGTTCCTCTCCTTGTGCTTTTCTCAACTTTATGGAATGGCCATATCCTGTTGGGGCCATACCTCTCAGCTGTACAGATACACCCAGGTTATCCAGAGGCAGGACTCATATCATACCTCTCAATCATACCAAATTCTTCGGTATTTACCAGTTTTGAGGGCAAAATAATGGGGTGCAATGAATTCCGGAGTGGCCCCTTTAATTCAGATTTTTTTTAATCATTTTATTTATTTATTTTAATTTACCACTTTAAATTTATCGCTGACGTCACCACGCATTACCAGTCTACAGGGAGTGTGCCTGATGACATCAGCTACTGCCTGTGGGCCTGGACAGACGTTATTTTTTTGAAATATTTAGAGGGAAATAGGGACTATAACAGAAGAATGGTGGCAGCCACGGCATATGTGCATAATTTTGCAGAGTTCACCCATATGTCTCAGCCACCAGGTAAGAGAAAAGAATAGAACTGTTTAGTCACTGACTGTAAGTCCATTCAAGCAAGCTTCTGTTTGGTATAGCTTTTACCCTTTTTGGCAACCGGCAAGTATGCAAGTCTGTCTTTGTTGGGCTAAAGGTCTGCTCTGCAGTGCTGTTTAACTTTTGTGTGCAAGTCCATTTTTGCTGGGCCAAAGCAAAACTTTTATCTGCTGTAAGTTCATCTGTGTGCAATTTGGAACTTGTATGTCATGTAAGTGATTACATTCTGCTGGATTTGGATTTCCCCTTCTTGCTTGTTGTATTACCATTTTTATTAGTTTCTGAGACAATTAGCATAGTTAGAAGGAAGGTTAAAAGACAGACTATGTGCCACTGGAATTGAACCTGCCGTTCCTGCACTTCTATGCTGTATGAAAATATATTCAACGGTTTCTACTACTACTAAAATCATCTTACTACTACCTTCTAACTATGCAACCTTGAGTCAGATACTTCCATTACGGAATGTTACCTGTACTGATTTAATGCTCTTTTTGTAGAACTTCTTTTTATTAGGTGTGCATTACTTTATTTACTTTATTTCTATACTACCTGTAGTACCGTCTTTCCACAGGTAACACCGGCATGGTTTGCTCTGCATGCAGTATACTCTAGGGGTGTTTTAAAATAAACCTAGAATGCAAAAGGCATTCCCTCCCTTTGGTTTTGGATACTGTCTGATCGAAAAAAAAAATGCCACAAGTCGCATGTGTTTTGTTTTAATCTGAATCGGTTTAGTGTTGCAGCAAGTGCCCTGTACTGCTCTTCAGAAAAGAAAGTGCTACATTTGTGTAGTCCTGTGATTTGATGCATCTGCTGTCCTGCCCTTATGCACCTAGCTGTATAATAACCCCCTGCAGTTCCAAAGCAAAGGGTTGTTTTTCCAGCTGCCTGATCACTAACACTTCCATATGTACAACAGAGCCAGCTTTCTAGGAACTGAGTGGTGATTACATGAAGTCCTTGACTGTAGGTAATAAGTTCATGTGGTGTAAATTAAAATGGCTAGTTATGCATACTGTAATAAAGCTGACTATGGTTTTACAAGCTATAAATAGTCGCAGATATAAAATGCATCCATAAATCCTTGCTATAATAGAACTGCATCATCATCATATTGCATATTTCAGAGTAAAATGCTGCAGTGCTGACAGATTACTGAACGGAGTGTGTTATGGTTCTATCTTCTGTATGTCGGCAAAGGCCAATACAAGCTATTTTAGGTAAATCAGATGAAACACGTCACTGTTTTGACACTTTTTTCCTCCTAAAATACCTCAGAACTGACACTTCAATAAATAAAATATTTACAGAATATGACTGGCTACTCCAGGTCTGCCAGAAATGCTGTTCTGGACTTTTTGATCTACTTTGGTAATTACACCATGAGACTGAGACAAGCAAGTTTTCCACTTTTTAAGGAACTTTCTGCAAAGGGGGCCTAGCAAACATTCTTGGTAGCCTTCTGACTCTATTTAAATAGCAGTTTAGAAAATGTCATAAAGCTGTTGAACAAGGTGAAGAACTATTTGAAACGTATCTGAAGTGGTGATATTGGGAAATCTTGCTGTACATGCAAACTAGGAAACATATCAGCACAAATGGAATAATAGTGCAATGGCATGCTTAGAGATATCATAAATGGAGGACTTGAATTGTCCCTTTTTTCTGGTAAAAATTTGTACATCCATAGTTTCTAGTCCAGTGGCTTTTTATGATACTATGTATAAATAAATAAAAATAAAAATGTGCTTAAATGCCAGTACTGTGGCCCCAAGTATACCACTTGTGTTTGGCTCTTTGGTCTGTTCCTCTTAAAATGTGTTGTTTTCTAGGGAGAACTGAATTCACTAAATAACGATAGCCAATTAAGTTTCAGTCTTCCTTTCTTTCAGGAAATGCATGGTAACACAAAACATTTTATTCTAACAATTAGATTATACAATCAATGTTTAAAACATGTCCCTGGTTTTGGGCCTTTGTTCCGCCCAATACATTTTTGGATTTTGTCCAGATTTTCTTGTGCTGCATAGTTTATCTTAGTGCCGCTTATGTCAAGTCTGTTTGTGTTAGTAGCACAACAAGTAGAATATTTTTTGATGCAGAAGGTTGTGGGTTCCACTCCCACAGTATGTAGATGGATTGGTGATATTGTACTATGCTGTACTTTTAAAGGGGCTGCATGCTGCAGTCCTGAGAATGTCCTCTGTGGCGGAGATACCTAGTAACTATAAACTTGTTATCAATATTGCAATATTACTGGCTTATCATTTTTTTAATGTAACATAGGCAATTTATTCCTCAAGGGCAGCAGGCACTTTATTTGTAGATGAAACAATAAAATATAAAGTTGTTTGCTAGCAGCAACCTCTTCATGAGTTACAAATCTGTTTAATGTGGAATTATTTAGATGACTTTTACTTCTGCAGAGATTATGCATATTTACTGATGCATGTGGTTTGTAGAAATCTGAGTAGACTTTTATGATGGAAATGTTCTGAATTGGGCAGTTTTATCATTATTGGTTCATGCATTTTGTTTCATTGCTTACTGGAAACAATGTTCAAAACAATAAATCTAAAACATGCGAGTAATAAGTGTGCTGTATTATACAAGGAATATAATTTAATACAGTCAGGAAGGTGTATCAAAGAACACATGTATGTTTCATGTGCAAAGGGCCTATGATTTGAAAACAGTCCAAAGGTAATCTTTATCCGCCACTGGCCAGATGCATTTTCTTTGAATGCAGGTTTCAATGCTGTTTCAATGAATGTAAATTTACTTTCAAGGGCAGAGAATTTTTCATGCTATGTATATTTTCATTGTGAGATGATATTACTTTGTTTAGTAGATGTCTATTAGTGTTTGTGCTATAAAATGTAAAATAAAAGTTTTAAATGAAATCCAAATAATCATTGTAGAAGTAAAGCAGTATGCACATTAGTGTTTGTGGTAAATGGAGCGAAATAGCCAAGTAATAGGACATTGGAATGTCTGCAGGGGGAGGGCTGTGTATGGGGCATCATTCAATTATGATTTTTGTGAGGTGCAAAGGGCAGCAAAGTCAAAGACAGCCCCAGGTGGCACAGTTCTAGCTACGCCACTGATCAGTAGGCCATGGAGAATGACTTTTGGAGGTCCTAGCAAACTATAGTAATCTTTTGCTAAGAATAGAATATTACCTACCATTAAATGCCCTAATTTTACCACAAATCCCACATACTGCAAGTCACCAAAAACAAAATACTATGGTTCATAATCTCCTTATTTCCCAGTGAACATCATTGATCCACATTTAAAAAAAATGGTTACCATTTATGACAGGGTCTGGGACTCTAGGGAAATATTTTGGTTGTCTGTTCTTCAGTTTGCATTTGAAAGTTGGTATCCCACAATTCCACCAGAGTGAGTGGGGTTACATAATTATGTATGCAAATTTTATGTAATCAGCATACAGATTTGTACCTATTTTTTCATGGGCCTTTGTCCAGATTTTTGATGTTTCCAGGTTGAGAGGTATGACTCAAATATCTGGTCAGTTTACCTTCACATTGTGCTTTTTTTGTGGCTATTCATTCATGGGCTTGCAGTCTGGAGTAGTATGAGCAGACATTAGAGTTTCAGACTTCACACACTCCATGATATCCATGCTTTTACACTCCCCCTCTGTTATTTTCCCCTCCACCTAACATTATGTAAGCAATATCTCAGAGGTGTCTCTATAGTCGGGCCTTTATCCCAGTAGTATTTATGGCCTGATCCATAGTCCTTGCAGTAGGACATGAGGAGGCATGCTACTGGCATTTGTCAACATGGCCTTGCATTTGCTTTCTGTTTACTATTAGGTTGTTAGTTGGGAGCCCCAGACATTCCATACATTGGCACTATGGGTGAGGCATGGGCCTTTGCCAGAGGACTGTAGGCCATTTGAGAGTGCTGCAGGCCATCTGTTACTGCATTTCAACATGGTATTGGGGGGGGTGCACACTTGTAGACTTTAACATTTGAAAGGACTGTACTGGTATTTCGGTTACTTTGTTGGCTTCCATTTCATATTGTATTGTTACCTATCATGCAGACAAGAGGCATATCAGTGGAGTACACATGTTACATCTTAATGGCATATATTTCAGTTTCAGACTTCTTACCCTACAGAACTAGAATGCAACTGCCAGACCTGTTGTAGTATGTCTGTGTAGGTCTGGTGGGGGGCTGTTCACCATTGCCATCATTTGGGGGCCTTAGCTCAACCTTTCTTCATGGTCATCTACATCTGTCCTGCTGGGTGAGGCTGGTGGTGGATATGTGACCCTCATTGACATCCATGTGTGTGACCTATTGACACCCACAGTTCTTTGGGCCATCACATGTACTGCAGTGGGGGTTGTTACCTTGTGTAGTGCTGCCTAGTATATTGACACCAGCATTTGTTATGAATTTCCTGCTGTCCCATATAGCTGTCTGCTGCTATGCCATTCAGCCACACAATTCCCCTGCATGCTTGCATCCGTATCATACATACAAGTATGAGAAAATACTACTCCATTCTGTAACTGATAGGAAGAGTGACTTACCTTGTTGCTGGCCCAGTATTGAGGACAATGCTGGAGGGCTGACTATGTTGGAGGCACATAGTACACTCCCTGTACATGGTAAAGCTCAGGTAGTGTCATGTTTGGCATCCCTTTTACTGTATGTGTGAGTTGGAGAGAGGTATCAGTCCCTGGGTACATACAGTGTCAGTGTGTGTGCTATGAATTGCTTCTTTGCCAAGGCCTGGGCATACTGTGCATGCCTCCTTCTGCCTACAGGGGCAGGCTCAGGATGTTCCTCCTCCGAGTCCCTCTGTGCCTGTGCTGGCCTTGGCAATAGTGGGGGGCTGTGTGGCCCTGCCCCATGCTGTTCCTGCTGCAGCTGTTTCCACAGGATCATATTGTGTAGCATGGTACATACTATGAACATTTGTGTTCTTGTAGATGGAGAATACTGCAAGGCTCCCCTGGATATGTCAAGGCAGCGGAACCATGACTTGAGCATCCCAAATACACACTCTACAATGATCCTGGTTTGTGTGTGTGCCTCATTATGGTGTTCTTGTTCAAGTGTGTGTGCATTTCTGATGGGTGTCATCAGCCACAGCTCCAGTGCATAGCCAGCATCCCCCACTAGATGGCCATATGGGATGTCCCCCCTGGCAAACTCCTGATACAGCTGTGAGCAATGCCAGATGTGGGAGTCATGATAGCTTCCAGGGCTGCCAGCACACACATTCATGATAATGCCTTGGGCATCACACATGACCTGGCAGTTGATGGAGGGGAAGCGCTTGCTGTTTATGCAGACCCTGCACCACTCACCGGGTGGTGCTTTGATGTGGATGTGCATGCAGTATATAGTACCAACTACCTCAGGGCATTCTGATATATGGTGGAAGAGATGCATACATGTGGTCAGTGCCTCACGGGCGGTGGGGAAATATATGTGCTCATTGGCATGTTGTGTCATGGCATCCAGGAACTGGTGGAGTACCCTGGATGCTGATGCCTGTGAGACCCCAATGATATCCCCAGTTGGTCTTTGGAAGGTACATGTGGCTAGTATTCTGAAGTCTAGACATACCTTGGTATCCACTGAAATGGGTACCCCTCTATTAGTTCTATGTGTAAGGCGTGGCCAGCACAGCTCAACAATTTGCTGTAGAATGTCTCTTTCCACCCTATAGCACTCTACTATCTTCAGCTCATGTAGGCCCTGGTAGGTTACCCTGGGTATGTACACCATTCTCCTCTTCTTCACTGTGACTGGATTGTCAGCATTCTCCTCCTCACCACCCTCAGTCTCTAGCACATGTTGATGGAGTAAAGCAGCAGCAGCCTCTAACATTTTATTTAGCTTTGCCAGTTAAAAATCCCCATCTGAGTACACAGGTGGTGTTGAGTTTGTGGGAAAAAAAACAGTCTGTAGGGTGTTTGCATAATTTATATTAGTGTGCTGGGCTGCTGCATGTGTAATTGGCTGATTCTGATACATTCCACCAACCAGCTATGCAAGTTTTCCTTGATTGCCTTCCTAGTGCTGTTTCCCCTTCCCAGTTTCTCCCTATTTAAGCCCCAAGGTGCACCACGCATACCCAGTGCTCAAATGTAAAAATCCGTCCATTCGTGAATCCCAGGGAAGGTATTTCAGTCTTGAACTTTTGTCTCAGAGCTGCAGGCCACTGTAAAAACTTGAAAGTCAGGGCAAATAGTAAACATAACTGTTGCTCTCTCAGCTTAAAAGAAACCCAGTTTCTATATTTCCTGATTAGCTTTACATTTGAATGCAAAGTTTTCTGTTTCCATAGCCATATAACTCTGGAAAGAAGATAAAATTCAAATAAGGTAATCGCTACTTTGCTATGGAGTAAAATGTTAATGAGCAGTAGACTTTAAGTACTGCAAATCTGTACATATTTCAGATGCCAGTTTTAGTTTTTATCAGCACTCTTGTTTTGACACTGGAAACAATTACATAGTTTTTACTGTTCAAATTTTTAATACATATGTTTTACAGTCAGTGAAAGCAGCAACTATGGTTTTATAAAAAAATGCATTAACTCAACTCATTCACACCTATAAATTCAATCTCACTGTGCTCCACTTCATGCATACAGTGCTAGTTGTGTGTGATTATTTGTTTCATTGTAATGTTTAGAGACTGAAAGGCAGACCATACACAACTACTGCTATTTGTACAATGTAACTTAATTGCAGCATTGAATTTCTTGCTACTCAGTGCCATAATTAAGCTACTTAACACTGCAATTAAGCTATTTAACTGTGAGGAAATTATTTAAATTAAGCAAGTAAGGCAAAATACATGGAATAATAAAAGTTTGGAATATTTCAGGGAAGGCTCTCACTGAGGCTGAAGATAGTTTGCTGAGTAAAGGTATGTCATTTATACCTGATAACAAAATGACAGTGACTGATAACATTCTGGAACTGAAAGCCTTCACACGAAATATAATGTTGAAAATGCAGTTTGGTAAAACTGTGAATGACCAGACTAATGTAAATGTTTTTAAGAACCCCAGTGGGTTCAGTCCTACTAATAGTGCAATACTTGATGCTTTTGAGAGGGTGTGTGTTAGAGATATTTATCATTTATATGATAGTGATTCTAGTGGCAGATACTTTAATAATTTTAGTAAAGAAGAAAGAATAGCTTTAGAGTGCATGCACAATGATATTTCCGTTTCTATAAGACCAGTTGCAGATAAAGGGGGATCTATGGTGGTAATGGATTATTCCTATTATAGGGACACCATACTCAACATGTTGAATGATATAAAGTTCTATCGTAAAGTGAATTTCCAACAGGTACAGAGGTGCAATGACTCTATATATAATGCTGTATTTGAATGTCTACAGTGCAATGTTATTAGCATTGATTTATTTAATTATTTTATTGTTGAACGTCCTGTGATACCTATAATACAGGGTCTTCCTAAAATTCACAAAAAACCCCTGGAACCACCAATGAGACCCATTGTGTCAGGGAGGGGCTGGTCTACGGAAACACTATCTATCTATCTACGTAGAGAGACACCTGAAACCTGTCCTGAGGAGAAATTCTATTATTTTGTTAGATACAGAAAATTTCTTGAGAGATCTATATTCATTCATTAATATGTATGTGAGTGATGATAGGTTGCTGCTCATTACCATGGATGTGCAGTCATTGTTTACTGTTATTCCCAACCAGGTGGGGGTTGAATAGTTTAAGGAATACCTGCTGGAAGATGGGCTGTACGATGGGCGATGTGTTGATTTTTTCTCTCTTCTAATGGAGCTCATTTTGGAAAATAACTTATTTTTATTTGAAGGCACACTGTACATGCAGTTGGATGGTGTTGCCATGGGCACCTCTTGTGCCAATGGCTATGCCAATATTGTTATGGCCCATTGGGAGAAGGAATTTCTGTTGGGAGAATATGGCAAATGCTTGAAATTCTATAGGAGGTTTGTAGATGACCTCTTTATCTTGTGGGAGGGGGATGAGTCTACTTTTGCCCCCTTTTTTCACATTTGAATAGATGCACTAGTTTCCTGAGGTTCACCATGAAGAGCTCTTTTAGTTCAGTTGTCTTCCTGGATGTGAAGGTTATACAGAAGGATGATGGACAATTTAAAACAGAAATACACAGAAAGGATTGCTATAGAAATAGTTATTTACACAGAAAGAGCATGCATCCCCAATACATTGTTAAGAACATTGTGAGGGGGCAGGGACTGAGGACTTCTAGGTTGACAGCCGATCAGGATAGATTTGAAAGTGAGTTGGGTGATCTGGGAATGAGGTTCTCACAGAGGGGTTATGCCCCCACTGAATTTCAGGACATCCTGAGGGGTGTAATGGAATGTAGCAGCACAGAGGGTAGACCATACTTCTCTGATGGTGAACGGCCACTTCGGAGGGCAGGGACTCTGGATGGACAAATGAGAATGTCAGTGACTTGCTCCAGTAATATCAAGCTTCTACAAAACATTTTTCACAGGAATTGGAACATCCTGTGTGCTAATGATGCTATTAAAGGTTTAGTAGGCGATACCCCAAAGTTTGTATACAAAAATAAAAAGAACTTGAAAAGGATCTTCTGTGAACCTAGGTCACAACATGTCCTGGCAAAGTATCCTGTTAGTGGGGGTAAAGGTGGTACCATTCCCTGTAAAGCCTGCAATTTCTGTATGTACATAGACTGTAGTGGAGAATTCAAGCATCCTGATATGGATAGAGTGTTTAAGTTTAAACTCTCTGCAAACTGTAACTGTACAAACATTGTGTAATTGGCCCATTGTGTGGCCTGTGCATCATTCTATGTAGGGATGATGACCAGGAGGATGAGAGATCGCATGCGGGGGCACTCCTATGATATAGGGAGGAGGCAGAGATGAATGTCTTAGCTAGACATGTAGGAGCCTTTAGTGATACACATAGGTTCACCTTCATGGCCATTGACAGATTTGTGGACAACCTCAAGGGGGGTGATGTGAAATTGAAAGTTGAGACGAAAGAACTTGAATGGATTGTGAGACTCAGGGCCAGTATGGGCAGGGGGCTCAATGACAAAATGAACATCAAGCCCATTCTCATAGGAAGATACTTGTTAAAGTGAAATATTAATATACTTTTGGTGTGTTTTAGTTTTTAAAAATGTTGGTTCATGTTTTTAGATGTGTTGTTTCCTATATGCTGTTTTTATACTGTTTTTATATGCTGTTTTTCATTTGCACATGGAATGACCTGTGACTTTAAATCAAGGTGGGGTCCCAATTAGTGAGTGTAGGATGATATATAAAGGAATTTTATACTTTGTTTCAATGTCTGATGAAGTGGCTTGGTCCACGAAAGCGCTCACCATTCTATGTTCATTGTGGATTAAACTATTTTGCATTCTCTACAGCCATGGTCTGTTGCTTCCTTTACTTTTTATACATTTGGATTATTTTTTGGAAGTGCAGTTTACCAGCATCACTTGTTTTGTACTTTCCCAAATTAAATAATTAACTTATTTGACTTAAAACTTTTTTAATTCTGACACAGACCTCCAGGCAATTGTTAACCAACCTTCCATCCCCCAGAAATTTGACATCTCATCAACTGAGAGCTGGCAGGTGCAGATAAGATTCCTTATATTTTTCAGAAAAACAATTATGAGTTCCACTTAGCCTGTCAGGCTTCTCTTGTGCTTTTAGATTCAAGCATGGTTTCTTGTGACATCACAAAGAAATACATTTTTAGGTTTGCAGATGCATTTATGTTACACTGCCCAGTTTAATGTCTTGAGAGACCGTATACATTTGTGTTGCTGATAATACTATAGTGCTGGGTTATCATATTGTAGGTTGGTCATTTCAAACACTGTTTAAAAAGTTTCTATGCTGTTCAATGGCCCTGTGTAACCACTTTAAGGACTTATAAGCTATAACAAATTAGAATATGTTTACCATATAGGTAGGGTTAAAGCTTTTGTAGAACTCAGACTATTCCCAGACATTCCTTCTCTACAGTTACATACAATTCTCCCCTTGGCTGATGTCTACAACTAAGGTATACTCATGGACACACCTGTTCCTTTGCAGAAACCTAGTTATGTATAAATCCCAGTCCATGGTTTCAAACATTTACATGCACAATAAATTCTAACAGGACTAGCTGGTACAGGGAGTCTATTATAGGCATCTTTGTGTTACTGGAAAGCCTGATGGTAAGCCAGTGCCCAGATAATCTTATCCAGCTATTATTTTGTGTAATGTCCATGGAAGGACTTGATTATGGTCACATAGTGAGGGACAAACTTTCTTTTATCACCCCACGTTCCTGAAGAAATGTCCTTTCCCTGCTATTTGAGAGCAGATGATGGCCAACTCTAGACAGCCTCCACTTTAGCAATTAACATGTTTTCAAACTTTTCACCAAGCAAAGGTTGCATGGTCAGTCCACAAAATACACTGTACCCAAAGAAAAAAGACCATATGAAACAGAGATCAAGCAGGTTTACACACCTTCCTTTAATGTACAACAATTTTTTTACATTAAAGGAAGGTGTGTAAACCTGCTTGACCTCTAGTTCATACTGTCTTTTTTCTTTGGGTTCAGTGTATGTTCTCAAACTTTCATAGCACTGCCTGGATTTTTTGAACTTGTATAGGGGCTAGCTGATGTGACAGTCCTACGTAATACACTGAGGCATTGTTTAAGCTTCACACTGAGTGTCTATCATCAGATCCCACACTGATCCCTCTAGTAACCCACTGTGTATACTAAGTATTACTGTGTCTTTAACATGGTAGCACTTCATAATGATGTGATAGAGTTTGTGCTTTGCCTCCTGCCTGGAATGAAAAATCCACCATCTAATTGACATGATCTGCCTTCTTCACAGCAGAAAAAGGAGCTTCCCACAGTTTCTGCAGCTCATTCTGTCAAAGAGAGGAATAAGCACCATTACTTTTTCTGCTGCTGTACATCCACAGTCTTCACTGTCTGGGTTATATCAAACATTTTCCTATTCATAGGTTTGTAGATTAGGCTGACAACCACTGGGGTCTTTATACACTTAGCCATGTGACCTACAGATTTGATTTATATAGGGGGTGACTTACTGACTGCCTCTGTCCATCAGAAACATATGCACCAGACCATAAGTGAATTTCAGATTACCATCCATTGGTCCAAGTTGTGCTTATATAAGGTTAGGGTAGAACTGTACTTCACTTAGATGGGGAGCCTGTTCCAGATATGGGAATTATCTGAGAAACATATCCATCTCTTCTCCAGCATGTCCCATTTTTGTCACAAGCAAAATTTAGGTCTTTTAATCTAGTAGTTTTGATGCTGTTTGTTTTGTGGACGTGAAAAAGGTTCATCAAAACAGGGTCCTGGGATGTCTTGTATGCCAGTCAAAGATCACCTCTCAGAAATCTGTATGATACCAGGTAAAGAGACAGGGCTTTGAGGTGATTCAGCATAGGACATTGTGTTTACTTCTGTATTCATTTTGTTATGAACCTTTGTGGAGATTCCAGTCACTGCATTTATCTGGTAGATATATACTGAAGGAGGCAATATACTCTATGATAGGTCTGATGAGGGCTGAGTACAGTGGTGCAGTAACCTATTTGGACCTAAATGCCATGTCCTTACTTATAAGTTGTGCAACAACTAAGGATTTTCTTATTACCTTGGATACATGTTAGTAGAAGTATTGGTTTCTATTTACATGAGTTCCCAGATCCCTTTCTAGTGCATTAACTTTTAGGGGTGCTTTATTGATGATGTAGTTACCTGGGGTGGCTGGCTTCCCAAAAGGTACTGCAATGCATTTCTTGCCATTGTGTTTTAAGCCATGGCTTTGGCACCAAGTACTTGTCTGTGATAGATGTTCCTGAAGGGTGCTTTCATCTTGGGGGATTCAATGACTGCTCCCAGTTTGCAATCATCTGCGAATTTGGTCAGCCAGAGGCCTTTGACATTGGCTTTGCCCTCCAAGATGTAGATGCCAATGATTAACAGGCCCAGCACAGAGTTATTTGTGGAGGTAGCTTTACCAGTCCTAACCTCTTAGGTCCTACCCATGAGCAAACTAGCTATCCAGCATATTATAAATGAGTTCATGCCTAGTTCCACAAGTTTGTTGACAATACCTAAGTGGGGTATTGTATCAAATGTTTTAGCCAGATCAAGGCAGGCATTATGCACTGCATTCCCCTCATCCATTGCCTAAGTGACCATGACAAAGAAGTCTTTCAGGTTAAGCATGATATTTATTTGACAAAGCCAAACTGGGATGGATCCAGTATCTGGAGATGTCATATGTCCTTCTTGATAATTTCCATGATAATTCTTTCCAAGTTTTGCAAATAACAATAGTCAAATTAATGGGTCTGTAGTTTCCAGGATCTGTTGGGGGTCCTTCTTTATGAAAAGGTATGTTCATCACAGTCTACCAGTCTCATGGCAAAAAGCATGTTTTAACATTATAGTTAAATAGTAACTACAGGGGTCCCGATAAGTTGTATTTTAGACCATACAGGAGGCATCTCAGGATGCTATCAGGGCTCATTGTGGCTGTGTTCTTGGATTTAGTAAGTCTGTACATGCTCCCTAGTTATAGTTGAATGGATATGTTAGAGGGTATTTCTTAGAGAGATGGTTGGGGGGGGGCGGTAAAGCTGGAATTTAATTTGTCTGCTAACATGTTCGATATATTGCCAGGTTTGGTGAATGTGGCACCATTAGCCACCAGCTCAGCACATTGCTCTGCACCGCCTTTGACGTTTCTGACATAGATGAAGAAGGCCTTATGATTATCTTTCACCTAGGAGACTATCTTGACCTCAAAGATTGCTTTGTTTTGCCTAATTAGCCCTCTAAACTAATCTGTTTAGTTTGATGAAAGAGTTTCTATCTTAATGGGAATTAAACCTTCCTGACATTTGCCATATTTTTTTCATTCTGAATACATGTGCATATCCTGTTTAATTTGGGATGCCACCAGGGCATTTTTTTCTTGGGGCTAGTTCAGAGCTTACGTCTGGTAGATACAGCAGCCAATATGCAGCCATTGAAATGATTGTACAGAATTTGTGAGAACAATTCAGCATACGTTGCTATGTTCTTAGGATTTGGAAGGGCACTGAATTTTGATAAACCATCGTTTAACAAAAGGTAGTTTCCCTTGGAATAGTTCCTGTTACTCGTTTAACTGGGGTTACAGAGCTGATTTTGATTTTGAAGGAGACAGCTTTATGGTCAGACCTTGCCAGGGAGGATGAGACATTGGGGGTTGCAGCATTCTTCCATATTTCTGAGTATGAGGTCCAGTATGTTGGAGCCTCTAGTGAGCATATTCACTGTTTAGTCAAGGGTGTTTGTATTTATGAAGTTCAGGAATCTCTTAGTCTGTAGATTTGAGGCCTTGTAGAATTTCTAGTTTATAGAGGGGTAATTAAAGTCTTCCATGAGTAGGGTTTTAGGTTAAATCGCAAGTGTCTTCAGTAGGTACAAGTATGCACTGTGAGCTTCTTGGGACATGGAGGGTGACCTACAGCTGGGTAGAATATAGTACAGAATTTTTTCTATGGTGAGCTGCACATGGAGGAACTCCAGCATGTTAACATGTTTGGCCAACCTAGAGGTATGTTTGCTATTGAAGTATATTGAGACACTTCTAAATTCAGCCCTTGTCTGAACAGTTACTGGTTTAAAAGTGTGGAAGGGGCTGAAGTCTTGCACTGCTGGAGTACTCTCTGCTGCTTTAAATCATGTCTCAGTAACTGCCTGTATTGTATGTCGATATCCTCAAGTGTGAGGGGGGCTTGGAGGGAGTGTAATTTTTTTTTTATTTAGACTCATGGGATTGAGCAGTAACACCTTGAGGTTCAGTGGCATAAAAAGGTATTATGGATGTGGATAAAGTTTTGGCCAGTATTCAAAAGCCTAGAGGGGTCAAGTGCAGACAAGCCTTGGTCTGTTATGTTGTTGCAAGCTGATAAATATTGGATCTTCCTAGAATGACACCAAAAAGGCAGACAATTGTTAAAAATCAATCGTCTTTTGCTCATATTGTGTCAACATCCTCTGTGACAGTAATATTCTATTCAGTGGTAGGTTCATATGAGCCTGAGACACATAGTCTGAGAGTTCCATAATGTCTCTCTTCATATAGTCTAAGCAGGCATGTTTCAGGTCATTTACACCTGCAAAAAGTATGATGGAATCATACAGGTACCTGTGGAGTAATGACTTGAGTGAGTGCATGATTTAGTGGATATTGGCTCCAGATAAGCAGCTAACCATTACCTTTTCCTTGTTCAGCCAGTTTAGAGGGGCATTAGTATGACTTACAATGGAGTGCCCTATGACAAGAGTCCTGGGCTGGGAAGTGCATTTGCTTAACTTAGGGGCTTAGTGTTAGGGGCTCCATTGAGGGTGACTGTATGTGTGGTGTTAGGTGTTGTTTCTTTTGAGTGCCTTTGAGCTTGCTGAGGTATAGCTTTACCAATGGACAGTCCAGGCATTCTTTGTTGGTCAGGAAGTTTGCTTTTAAGTGCCTCAGCATATGTTAGTTTATCTGTGTGTTGTGCCCTATGTGAGGTGGGTGTTGTGTCCATGATTTTGAAAACCTGATGTGTGCTTCTATGTGAGAGTTTAGCCGCCAGTGTCATTGTGTAATTACACCTCTTACATGCATATTATGTCTGTTTCTTTAAGGATTAAGTGATTGTGGGTAAACATGAGAGATTGTTTTAAGATACCCATATCCACCAAGCTGGCTACAAAGAAGTTAGGAAATTGCATATCCATGCTGTCCAGCCCTTTGAATGGTCAGTTACAAGGGGGTGGTGTATTGCTATAGAAGGCTAGTTAGGGTATTTTTGTGGTGCAGACTAATAATGGTGATTTATTGGGGCAGATTATGTACGACAGTACTAAATTCTACTAACTTTAATGTTTACACACTTCTGAATTCTACTAAATCTATAGGAATTGCCACTCGATGCCCAACTACCTGTTCCAAATTTGTTGGTGTACAAAGTGTTTGCTTTATATTTACTGCTTTTCAGGGTGCAGTTTTATGGACCATTCTATAGTGAACATTTGCTTTTTAGGTGTTTGCTGCGGGTCTATATTAGAACACCGAACATTCAAAATGTCGAGTGTTCTAATATTGAACCCTAGCAATCGAAAAAAAAAACCATCAAACGGTCGGAAAAGTGAATTTTTTCCTAGGGAAAATATTTGCTGTTCCAAAACACATACACACAACACAAGCAAACCAAACAAACAGCATTCCACACACATGCATCTAAACTCTTACACCTAACCCTACACTAAACTATGCATACACAACTAACTATCCACTTACCTTAACCCAAACCCTAACCCTAAGGTCCGTCACTATTGCACAGTCACCTCACCTGCACACTAACCCTAACTCACTTAACCCACCCTAACCCACATGTCCACACAATCGCACACTTACCTGACCCGCACCCTAACCCTAAGTCACCTAACCCGCCCTAACCCACACATCCACACAATCGCACACTTACCGGAACTCGACCCGTAACTTTTCACCAGAGTGCTGAAAATAATGAAGCAACAGAAACGGACAACCAAATTCTTTCCCTAGGAAAGAATTCAGTTTCCTGTTTCTTTGATATTTTCAGAGTTCTCTGAAAACGGGTCGATATTAGAACACTCAACATTTCAAATGTTTGGTGTTCTAGTATAGACCCATTTGTTGCTGTACAGAGTACTGCTAGCCATCATTAATAGTGCAGCACACCATCTGCTTATCGCTATCAGTTGCTGCTTCAAAACTCTTTTCTTTTGTTCAAATTCCAGTGAGTGATGCCTTCTGCATGGAGTCTGCATGTCCTCCATGCATGCATGTTTGTCTGTGATTTTTCCCACAACCCAAAACATATTATAAGTAGAGGTAGTCCTCTAAAATACCCTCGAGTGTATGCACATGTGCCTGTATGTATGTGTGTCTATGTGTGTGTGTGTGTGTGTGTGTGTGTGTGTGTGTGTGTGTGTGTGTGTGTGTGTGTGTGTGTGTGTGTGTGTGTGTGTGTGTGTGTGTGTGTGTGTGTGTGCATGTGTCTGTGTGTGTGTGTGTGTGTGTGTGTGTGTGTGTGTGTGTGTGTGTGTGTGTGTGTGTGTGTGTAGTGCAGACTGACATCCTATCTGTGATTGGTTATCTGCTTGATACTCATTTCTTGTGATAATCACTTCCATTTCTCCTGTGACCCACAATAGGATGAGTGTCAAGGGAATGTGATTTTGAAGAATGCCCATTTCTCCACATTCATTGTGGAAATTTTCTTTTACATAATATTGCTCCAGTGGCACTACAATATTTTGAATATGTGTGTGTGTGTGTGTGTGTGTGTGTGTGTGTGTGTGTGTGTGTGTGTGTGTGTGTGTGTGTGTGTGTGTGTGTGTAGGGAAACCTGTATGCTTCACAGTAATCCTGCTTATGGATGGCCAAGTTGCTATCTTCTTTGTGCTGCCAGTTCATTAACAGCTATTTCAATAACAGCTATAAACATACCACAACAGGATAATTGATACAGTCACTTAATTGTTTATGATGTATGGACTTCTTGTAGTAATGGTGTCAGACTCTTTCTTCTTGTCTTTAGGACTAAAAGGTACACAGATTTGCCCACAATCACTTCTCATTATGTAATGCAACATCAGTTCTGAAGTGAGTGTGTCATATCATAAAAACATCTCTAGTCTCCTTTACAGCAGACAGCAGCTGAAAAAACAAGAGCAGATTCACACAGCTCTGGTGACATTCCAGCCTGATCTAGAACATGAATTGTTCATAGGTTCATAGGTTCATTGTAGATGGCAAAAGGCTAGTGAGTTTAATATTCAACTTGATAGCACACTCTTAGTGGTTCAGTATAGTATATCATGTCATTTATTTAAAGACTGAGTCTGTGCTACCCTAATAGATGGTCAGAATTTAAAGGGCAGGATAAGAGCAGTGCACTGAGTATACTTAATGCATCACAAAGCATGGAAAGCATATTTAAAATGACATGAACACGTTTATAGCCAGTATACCTGAAGTTAATTTCAGTAAACATTTTACTTAAAATATTACTTTCTGTTTTTGACACCATCTTGCATTGAGCCTGAAGGTTTATGACTTCTTTAAAAATACTCCCAAGTGTTTCTCCTGACCCATGTCCTTGAGACACATAGTGTGAGAGCTCCATAACATCTCTCAGGCTATGTGACATCCCCAATCACATATTGCATTCATGGTTTATCTTTTCTTATATGCATCACCACAGAGCTGGAAGGGTTTGAAGCAAAGCAAGTTTCTCTCATACCATGTCTGCAGTCTGTTTAGATTCTTCAGCAGACTCATTTCAACACCAGGTATTATCCCATATCCTTCATACCACGTGCATTGAGACTGATCCCATTTCCTTTGTCCTGTGTGAAATCAAAGATAAGCACTTTAAACAATGCCCGACTTAGGACTGATCTCTGTGGTACACCACCTCTTTCTCTCCAAGTACCACCGCTCATTTCCAGTCCCTGCATTCTGCCTTTGATCCTGCTTTCCACCCATCTGAACGGTTTACAAGTCACCACAACTGCATGAGTGTTTACAAAGTCTGTGACTGGGGAGTAAAAATGTACTGACACCCAGATAAATCACTTGCACATGACTGTCTTCTACCTCATTAACATCTCAGCCTCAGACATAGATGTAGGTAGCTGTACTTTTATGAATCTGTTAGAATTTGCTAAGAACCCCATAGTGCTCTAGTAACCTGCTAAGCTCAGGACTGCCTTCATTATTTTAATCATTACTGAACTGAAACTGACTGAACTGTAGTACAATAGGCCGTTCCTAGTACTGCATTTGAAGGTGGCTAAATCTGCTGCTTGCTGCCAATAACCCAGCACCATCCCTTTTCTAAGTCACCTGTTTATGAGCAGTGTCATTAGTTCATCCGGTGTCCTTACAGCCCTTTTTGAATGCTGGTTGATATCCCATCAGGATCATGGGTCGCCAATGTTACATCATCTGTCCACCAATCCTCTTATCTATCCTCCTGTCTCAGACTGGTAATTTATCATTTATTTCCTTGTATTTTCACCTCAATTTCTTAGTCTGTTTCAAACTTTCATTTTCTAAATCTAGTTAATCTGTTTTCTTATCTTCCTTTTTTCTTTCTCCTACCTAAAGAAAATCTTTTTTTCTTATTTATGCCTGATGAAAATCTTTTCTTTTATTTCTTCTTTATCCTCCAGATGCATGCTGATGTCTTGTATCTGGTCTGTTTTTGTCTCACTGGTTCCCCTTCCCTTTAACTGTTATTTTTACTTGTCATGAACATTAATGCTCTAGCTAAAAGTATCTCTGTCAGTAAAACCATTGTCAAAAGGATTACATAAGGATCAGACCTCTCAACCAATTGGGGACACGTTTCAACAGAATCAGGGACAAGTCAAGAAAAAAGGGAATCAGGGGGGACACTTTTTAAAATATTAATGTAATAACACAAAAAATTGACAGAAGATCACATGAATTTGAATTAATTCTTTTCTAAAAAGTTTAGAAGTAGTTTATAAAATTATTATTTATTAATTATTCTATTACCTTCCCCTCAACCTTCACCAAAAAAAGGGGGAAGTTAGGAGGGATTAAGAGAGGGACTTTTAACATTTTTGAGTTAAAATCACCTGAAAATCAGGGGGGCATAGAGAGATAAGGATGAGTACTCCGATCACCACTATTCCTTCCATTTGCTGAAATCTCACTACTGTCAAAATAATAAAATGCTAAGTACACAGGTTATAAAGTACTTCTGATCTTAGGAACTGATCTGCTTTACATATTAGCCTCATTAAAGGAAGATCAGCTCTATTCAGTCATGGCAGGAACTGATCTAGCTACTGCTTAAGATTCACTTTAAAAGATTTCAGCCATACTCAGAGATGACTGTCCAGCTACTCTCTTTCTTAACACATGGATAATTGGAACATTTGCTTTGCCTGGGGCAATCTGTGGGAGACGATATACAAGCAGACCACTCTAAACAAGGATATAACTGGGAAAAAATCAACCATTTAAGTACAACAGAATTCAAGTAGCTCAGGATCTTTGCTCCCCCATTTCCCTTTCTCTGTGTTCACTGTCAGTGCTTATCAAAGAAAATAAATTATTTACTTGGTCTGCTGCAAAATGTCTTAATCAAGGAGGCTTGAATACAAGCATCAATATTATTTTCCTATTAACATTTATATATGGATGAATTTTTTACTCTGGGAACTCAACCTATATAATAACCCCATTACTAAATGCTAAGCATATTGCACACATTGCAGCCTGATCCTTTTCTTAAGGCATAACAACAGTCTGAAAAGTACAGAATGACTTTCATGAGAAAACAGAACAAAGATCTTTCAGTGCACCAGAGCCCACAAAGATGTATTTGAGAGTACATGCCTTGTGACCAGAGCAAACAATGAAGACAGTGACTCCTAATTCTCTGTTCAAATATTCCATCTACAGCAGATATTCTGTGAGGCATCATTTTATCAGAATATATAATTATAAAGTACATCAAAGCTGCTTTACAGATCTAATACTGGAATATTTCAGTTTAAGAAGCATGTATTAAATCCCTGAAAAGACTGTCTCCAGCACCTCCATCACTGCTAAGAGGTTAGCACTTCCCTGATCTTTCTGAGTCCTGCTGTCTACCTTCCCCACATCATAGCTCACACATCACCAGCCTGATATTTACACTCTCATCCTTTCTGCTTCTTGTGCCTCTTCTTATTAAATGTCACCAGCAAAAAAACAATCCACCAAAAGTACAGCATGAGCTGTCTTCCTTTATTGTTATGGCTGCCGTACAGCTACCTAACTCAGCCTGTTCAGAGGAAAGCCTACTCAGCTGTGTGCAAACACCAGCTACCTCTGTTTTCAGGTATAGCATTATTGCCTTTGAATCAGACCTTCTCTATCATGAGTTGCGTGACTATTATTATTATTATTATTATTATTATTATTATTATTATTATTACTATTATTATTTTCTGCTCTGACTATCATTGCCGTGCTTGATTGTTGCTTTGTGTACTTACTGCTCTAGCTGCATATTTGACTTGCTCATTTTATTCTAATGCAATACTGCTACAGTATTACGAATACAGACTCATTCATTATATTTATACATGGAGCTTTTCTCCTCAAACTACTTCTAAAATGCAGGTAAAGTGTTTAAAAAGAAGATACATTGATAGAAACAGATACACAAGAATAGATGCATAAAATATTTGCACACACTCTTTCTTTTTTTCTTTTTTCTCATTTTCTGTCTCTCTCTCTTTTTTCCTTTCTCACCAGTTTGAATCCTTGTGGCTCTGCAGCAAGCCCTTTTCTGCAAGACACTCAGTGTCAGTGGAATTAAAACTATGGGGAAATGTAAGATTTTATGGGACAGGTAAGGCAATTTTGGTGAGGAATAAAATAAAATTTAGCTGACCGGAGTTCTGCTGTGGTGACCCCTAACCGGGAAAAGTCGAAAGACAACAACAACAACATTAGTTGTACGAAAATTGCAGCCTACCCATTAGGTAAACAAAGAAAAAATATTGGGCCATAAACATCAACGAGGTTTCTTTGGATAACTCAGTTCTATTTGGTCTTAGGGCACTGTTAAATATGGATAAACATCTGGATAAGGTTGTAAGACATGTCTATGGAGAATTCAGGTTTCTGTATCAAGTCCCTTTCTTGTGGATGTACAGTCCCTATCTATGGCAGTCATTCATACACAACTGTCATATTCGGTAGCACTACTGTTGATATGAAAGAGGACCATTTGGTCAAGCTGGATTTGTTTTATTACAGACTGATTTGAATGTCATCTGGGTGTATTGCAAATACAAGACTTATCAAAGCATGAGACACTTATTTGGCTTTAACTGCCTTCATGGTTACAATATGCAAAGCTCTCTTTCAAATACAATTTAGTCTATAGGACTTCTTGAATTTGTTTATTATGCATTCTATGTTAAGTATGTCCAGGCAATGCATCTCCTCTCTTCCTTGTACCATACCCTGAGAATATCTAAACATTTCCAAAATTATTTACTCACACATTATAGTTCACTGCTTCACAGTTTTAGAACCATCTAACATTCATATTCATTATTCAAGAACATTTAGGAGTGCAGCACAGGTCTGATAATTATAAATGGTTTAAGTCTGACACAGAATAAACTTTGGCAAGGTAAGCTACATCTGTAGTATTACATTCCTATACACAGGACTCAATAATGTGTACTTTATTTATCAGGAATTTGTGACCCCATTTTGTCAGCATGATTTCTCTTGATTATAATCTCTTACCATGGATGAGAGGATGTTTATTTTGGCTATTCTGCAATAATTTTAGTTGCTACTAGGATGTAACTTTCCAATCTTTTTCAGTATGTTATACCATCTATGCATAAGAGCTGTTATCTATTTGCTAATGTCTAGAATGCTTGTGTATTTGTCATCTGTCTTTCATTAGTTCATTTAACTTTTTATTGTGCATTCTTTTATTTTGGCGTGTTTCTGTTATTTTGTTATTACCATGTGCCCTGGGTCTGCTCAGTGAAAGGGGCACCTCTGGCACATCCAAAGAGAATATATGATCATTGGAGAAGGAAGCATACAAAAGTCAAAATTATTTGGGTTGCAATGGCATCAAGAAGGAAGCTTTGCTGCTTAAGGTAGAGTAGGACTCAATAAAGTTTCACCTTTGTACAACAGGAAAATAAAAGAAAACCTTTAATTGTGAAATTGTATAAACTGGGAACATATTTAGTAGTTTCACTACATAGCAGATTAACACACGTGAACCATCAGGGGGATAATGTGGGGTGTTTCAGCTGACATTCTGCTTGTAGTATAAGACTTGACTTTGTCCAATTCAGTTACTTCTGAGCTTAATTCATCATAGTGACAACTTTGTCAAAATATTCTGAGTGTACCTTTTAGCCTTTTAGTAAATCTGATTATGTGTATATTAAGTGACACTGCCCTATAAAAATAACTCAAAAGACCTTACTCTTCGACTAGCATTAAACATTAAATGAGATGATACAGAATACAGAAGCAAACAAAGCAGAGAACATTGTTCATTAGTGAGATAATAAACTGTTACAAGTATGAAACAAACACCAAATTGGTAACACGACTTCCCTATATAAAGTCTCCTGAAGAGATGTTAGTAAATATGCAGTGTATAGCTTAGAGAAACTGTGAGCAGGATTGTGAAAATATATGTTTTCTTGCCTAGAATTTAAGAAGTGGGGAAAAAGTCAGGATTTCTGATATTTTCCATTTTTGTTAGAAAAAAATGAAAACAACGTATTTTCTGCAACACACATTTATCTCTGACCCAAAGTTCCTGTGAAACACCAGTAAAAAGATTGGTCTTCTGCTAGTCTTCAAAATGGGTGTGGATGCTTATCTAGACTTTACAGCTAGTGTTAGCAAACTAGTAAAATGGAACAAAGCATGACCACTAAGCCCACAGTGTATGTATGATACAGGTTTTAGTAAAATAAAAAGGTGTATAATCAGATTGCCAGTCATAACTAATGTGTTATTGTGTCTGAGAAAGGATTCAAGAAATTCATCTCAAGAGCAAAGCTTGAAAGGTTATTTTCTTAAAACAATTTTTGAAAACACACAAAAACGTATGGTCGGAGACACCATTATAAATCTTTGTAGGACAATGAGCTTTAGTTGCTGCAGTGTACTGCAATTTAGAGAGAGAGAGAAAGAAGCATAGAAGGGCAACATGTTTCACAGCTTAGAAAGCTGTAAAACACTTAGCACCTCACGCTAACAAACATTTGTGTGTGTGTGTGTGTGTGTGTGTGTGTGTGTGTGTGTGTGTGTGTGTGTGTGTGTGTGTGTGAGGGCAACATGTTTCACAGCTTAGAAAGCTGTAACACACTTAGCACCTCATGCTGACAAACATTTGTGTGTGTGTGTGTGTGTGTGTGTGTGTGTGTGTGTGTGTGTTATGGGGGGTGGGCAGCATGAAGTATCTCAAAGCTTTTAAAATTGCCAAAATGGTTTTGACACCATTCTTCTTTGACTACACAGTGGAGATCCAATTGAAACAACTATCAAAGGTGTGTAAAATAAAGCAATATGATTGTGTTTCCAGTCATAATGAACTCATTATGTGTTTAAGACATGGATGTCAAGAAATTCACCTCAGGGATGGATTAAAGTGAAGAACAAGAAGTACATTTGAAATCCATATCTGGAACACATAACTAGTTACTTCTAATTTGATAAAAATTGTCATAATTATTTCTTGTATGTGTTACTTTGGCTGATTCAATGTACTACTAGCTTCTGAAAAGAAAAAAATGCAAAAGCCAAGAGTTTTACAGCTCTGAAAGCCATAAGGCACTTAATTCTACTACACAGACATAGAAATAGTGGGGTCTATATTAGAACATCGAATATTTAACAGTTCAAATCACTAGAGGTCTACCTTTGGTGATCAAACTGTTAAAACATCGAATGTTCAAAAAAAAAAAAAAACTAAACGGTGTAGGCATGGGGGCAAGCCCCCCATGTGGGGGGCTGCACCCACCCCCCTGGTACTTAAATATACCAACTCCGAGACCGCACTACATTGAAGTAAACAGAAATCTCCCCTTACTGAGATTTCCGTTTTCTTGTTCAATATTCTGCAGTTTTGCTATTCTTGTGTCGACAATGTCAGATTCAACATTGTCGGCTTTCAAGAATTTAATATAGACCCGAAATAGTGTCAGTGTGTCTCTCTGACAGAAATAATACCTTTAAAAGCTGTCTAACAGGACAGTCAGCCTTTTTTGTGTGGCAGCACAAAATGTTTATAGCTTTTAAAAGTTGTTAACATTTCTAGGTACTATTCTGTAGTGGATGCTGTGTTTGCTGTAACACAAGGCTAGAAAATAATGGCTCTAAAAGGCATGCATAAAAAAACTTGTTATGCACATCTTTAACATTAGAGGTGCACAAAAAGGTTATCCTCTTCCGAAACAAAGTTATCGTTTTTGCCTGTTTCTGAATGTAATCACTGCATTACATGTATTAAATGTATTATGTTTGTTACTTTCTTTTCTAACAAGCCGCAGTGGTACAGTGGTAGCATTGTTGCCTCACAGCAAGAGGTTCTTTTGTTCGATTTTTGGCTGGAGTGCCTTCTGTGTGGAGTCTGCATGTCCTCCCAGCAGTCGAGTGGCCTCCAAAAGACATACGTGAATGGGCGTGCTTTCGCTGAAGGTTGGGCATCGGGCTAGCAACTCAGCACCATAAAAATCGACTGCCAATCATTAGTGGACCAGAGTTCCGCTGTGGCGACCCCTAACCGGGAAAATCCAAAAAGACAAACAACAACTTTCTTTTCTAACATCAGAATGATATACTACAAGCCTATCTTTTTTGGAAATTTCAGAAGTAATCAGTATGCTCCATACACTACACTGCACAGAAGATTATGATCAGGTCTCTAATAATAAACATTTCATAATGTGCTGAAGAAATGAATGCCAAGAAATTTATCTTAAGAAAGAAGCTTGAGGGGTGAATCTTGACATTCATTTTGACATCACGTATTATACTGGTTATAAAAAAAAAAAAAAAAACTCTAGCTTAATTCTTTGCAATACATGCCAAACTTTTTTGTATGCAGTAGTGCAAAGTGTTTTAGAGGTTTCAGAGCTGTCGGGCCTTCCCCAGTCCAGTTTTGTAGTAGATACTATCAGTGTAGAAGCAGGATTTCTGATGATAAAACAAACAGGCAAAGTATATAACAACTTTGTAATATATGCAGCACTACGAACATGATCTGAAATTTGAAAAAAAAAACCCGGCTTGTTAAGCACTTTTCTGACAACAGAACAATGCTTAACAAGCTTTTGTTATGTATCTACATGCTGTTAATTTCTACTCTCATGCTCAAGCATAACAACAGTCAGTGCTGGCCACACATGACAAAAGTTAAACTAGATTTAAAAGATGTTAGATAACTTCTTTCTTACTCACAGGTTAAAGCAAAACACATGGCAGAGAAAAGTGTCTAACAGCTTTCAAAGGTGTTATTTCCTTAGTGGAACACTTCACTTCTGCTCCTGGAGTGTCACTAAAAATTAAATGAGATGGCATAGAATATAGCAACAAATGAAGAAGAAAACTTTATTCAGTTACTGAGGTAATAAGTGGTGTCTGTCTGTCTGTATGGTGTCAAGTGTTTCATGGCATTCAAATGATAAAACTCTTTGTGCTCCTATACATTGTTTTTTCTTCTGTAACTGGTAATACATGGAACAGATAAAGGTCCATGCAGTTCAAAGAATTAGAATTAGATGTCTTCCATCATAACTCTTATTATGCATGCTTAACTTGGACAACAAGACTTACCAACCTCAATGTGTAAACACATAATAAGCTGGTTAAGTTGGAGACCTATTATAATAATCTGTGTTATGCTCTTTTTTTGCAACAATAAAGTGCAGAACAAGGTTATCTTTTTTGCCTGTTTTTGAATGTAATCACTGCATTGCATGTATTACAAATAAACTAAATGTGCGCACGCACACACACACACACACACACACACACACGCACACACACACACACACACACACACACACACACGCACACACACACACACACACACACACACACACACACACGCACGAACGCACATGCATGCATGAAATGTCTATAGCTGTTATCATTATCTGAGCTGTGCTTATTTTGTGATGTTTTTATTCTTTCTTCATGTCTTTACTAGAGCCCCATTTCAGTCTTCTGCAATGACACACCAGCACTTGTTAGTTTTGCTCCTCACAGACCAGGGCCTCACAAATGGAAGTTGAAGTATATAACTTTAAGGAGCAGTCACAGAGGAGATCAAGACAACTTGGTATGGCACCATCTTGACAATTGTGGGATGCTTTTTATGCTCATGGGCTACCCACAGATTCAGCTGCTTAGTCTTAAAGGCCAGGTGGGAGCACTAGACGTAAATGGAATGTTTCCTTAAAGGCACATACAAAAATAATTAAAAGGACATGCACTTATGAAGCACATATGCAAATGGTAAAGGATAGGAAAGTGCTGGGTTTAAGTAACACATTAGCAGCAATTCTATTACTTTGCACGGTTGCTGGTGAAAAGCATGAGAAAAACCACATGTAATTTTAACATTTGTGAGAGAAAGCAAATATATAATGATGAGTGGAGAAATGTAGGCTTTAGGAATATAGAAGGGCAGCAATCCACTTATAGAGCATATTAGGGTGGATGAAAAAAAGCAGATTAAAGGTAGGGCTAATGGACACCGTGTTTGTTTCTGTGTTTAATCATATATTTTCCTAAATACTATATGACAAATTTCTAAACAGCTGTGACTGAAATTAATATAAGACTTAACTTTGTTTTATATTCCATCATTTTACTAAAATAATAAACAATCATATAAATTAAGCTATATGGCCAATCCTAACATTTCTGATTCTGATTTACACTTTTTCACATGAAATCAGTCTATCTGTCTTTTAAACAAAAATATCTGATTGACTTCTGCTTGGACAGGATAAGCATTTGTGCTGTCTGATAATGAGGCTGTGTGTTCTATCAGTACCCTAATTCTGAACTCTCAAATGTGAGGTTAGCCAGATCGCTGTTCAGCTCAATGCGCTAATCAACTGGGGGCTGTGCTACCGGCGTACAACAAGTCATTATAAGTCAAGTCATCTATAATAGGGTGGTGCATCCTAACAAGCAGTCCTCATAGCCTACAGCAGCAGATAAGTGTCTGAATCCATTTTCTTACTGCTGGCCTTTCTGCTATTGCATTTGTGTTGGTCTCCATGGAAACAATGATTAGCTAAGACTTAAATATCAGTCTAGAAAGGAAAAAGGACAGCTTGTGCCTAACAACAATAACCAAGGTTAGAAAGTATGCTATTTCTTACCTTTTTGGTGGTGCAGAGTGAGCTAAAATTCAGATTAACCATATTATCATTATAAACACTCTGGTAATGTATTTATCTGACTAAGGTAAGTCGTTATATAGAGAGTCGCACAAGACATGTTCATCTAACTGCTATGCAGAGCTGTGAAATGTTTAATGACAGCCTTTTAAAAGAAGGAGCGGTATAGCATAGCAATGACTGCATTAAGGTAAAGCACAATACTATCTAGTGAAACTAAGCAAACAGAATAAGGATTCTAAAGCAACCTCCCACTCTACCAAGAAGTATGCCGTGAGTTGTGATCTGAAAACAGCTTCCTCCCCAGGCGGTGTGTGTAATATTCATGTATGTATAACATTCAGTGCAACTTTATAGTGTCTAAAGTGGGGCAGTCAATCACATGTGGGAATATCATAGTAAAGTACTTAAATCAAGGCTCAAATGTGGAGCTATTAGATCAAAGACATTTTCATTAACAAAATATGCTAATAAGCATAATTCTTTGCATGCCTAATCCATAGCATCTTGGGAAGTAGGTATGGATTCCTATGAAATTTCTAACTGATTTAATTTTAAACAAAACTGTAATGGAGCAAAGCATACTTCAGTACAACAAGCAAGTAAACAGACACTTGGAAAAGTTCACTTTATTTTTATTTATGTGCTGTTGCTGAGTAATGCAACAGAAATATACATATCATTTCTCTATAGCAGAATGCAATTGCTTGCAGAATAAAGAAAGTGCATTTAAAGAAAACCACATACCAGCAAAAAAGAGAAACTCCTTGGTGGAAAAAATTAACCCAGATGGTAAAAGTCCCAATAATTTAAAAGGAAAAAGAAACTTTATGGTGAAAAGAATTAATCCAAAGGTTAAAATTCACAATAATTTAAAACTGCTTATATTTACATTGTGTTCTACATTATGAAGTATAAAGCCATACTGCTTTTTCAGTTTAATTCTGTCCTAATGTCTTTTGCATTATCATTTTTCTGAACATAATTGCATTGTAGCTTATTTCTTTGTTGTTCTATTTTTCTTAATGTTAAATGTTGTTGCTCCTTAACACGACTCCACTTGGGTAACATTGTTATGCCTGAAGTGGGAACACCTGAAACTAATAAAGCCAAATGTCTAAAAGACAAAGATTTTGAACAAAAATTGGTTTTACATTCTGGAATGCAGTATGTAATAGAGTTACAGTATTGGTTATATTTTATAACCTTCGAAATGCATTGTGCATTCCTGTTAAAGGCCATCCAGCTATTGTTTTTCAGGACATAGTGATTTCACAAATTCTAGATTTGCAATTTATTTGAAGATTCTGCTAGTCAAACTTATATGCAACATTTGCTAATCTTAGACTAGTTTACTTCAGGATAATTGAAAATGACCTTTTATAAAGTATCGTGGAAGACTTTTTAATACCCCAGTGTTCCTGTGTACGAGGAGAGGAAAGAATACAAATTCTTGGAATGGAGGATATTTACTTTTAAACAATGCTACTGCTTTGACAACTGACATGGTATGCTTTTCCAGTGCAAATGTATGCAAACTCAACAACCTGTTACACAGTAATTTAATAATAAGCAACCTACTATTTCTAGACAAATGCTGATTTGTCTTTCAGTACAGTTCACAGTCCTTTTTTAGGGGGTGTTTTAGTCACAAGGTTGGCGTTTACTGAATAACGTCAGTACGGGTATTGATCTTTCCGGTTTCTTAACAGGTGAATGTTCTTTTACGCAGGATTATCTGTCACCCACTATAAATCAAAGGGAGAATAAGGATTAGCTCAAAATGTAGGGAAGGAGAGTAACATGATCCCAACAACACCATGCTAAATCAAAGGGATAATAAGGATTAGCTCAAAAAGTAGGGAAGGAGAGTAACATGATCCCAACAACACCATGCTAAATCAAAGGGAGAATAAGGATTAGCTCAAAAAGTAGGGAAGGACAGTAACATGATCCCAACAACACCATGCTAAATCAAAGGGAGAATAAGGATTAGCTCAAAAAGTAGGGAAGGACAGTAACATGATCCCAACAACACCATGCAGGAATGTACACATTATGTCTGACATTCATTTATTTACTTATTTTAGAAAAAGGAAAGCAGAAAATGGCTATCATTCAGCCATAAGACAGGGCAGAGAAAGAATATAATTCATTTATACAGCAACATTTTATGGTGTTACATACAAACCTCAGAAGCAATTCACAATATAATCAATGATATTCAGACCTAATATATCAGGCTCATTTATTAAGTCAAAGAGTGCATGGTCAAACATAGAATTATGCAGACAGTGAAAGTGCAGCTAATGTTAAATTACACATTTTATGACAGATATATGTGTCCTTTCTGATCTTATAAAGTATGTAAAACAAAAAAAATGCAAGTTAATAGTGGTACTGTATACATGAATCAAATAGCATGAAGGCTGACCATGCAAGCTATAAGTAATAGTGGGGCACATAATATCCAAATGCAGCTAAGAATAGTAGAAAATCATGAGTCATGTGCAGTAATGCACGTAAATAACACACTCAAAATTTCAGAATTGGAGAAAAGGACATCAGTATTTAATAGCTAAATGTAAGAAGACAGAGAGAAAGAAGGCGAGAGAGAGAGAAAGGTGGGATTTCTGATATACAGTCATAATAGACCTCAAGCCATAATTTCAGAAGCATTTGCATGCAGCAGAGAAAGGTAGGTATTTAAGCAGCTTTATTTTGAAGTAAGTTTCAGACCGCAGTTTAAAGCTATGCCAATACAAAAACATGGAGAAAATGATTAAATCACTAGGCATGATTAAAGAGGCAGAAAGTATAGTTGTGTTAGGAATTTAACACAAACACAGATACAGTTACTTGAGTGTATTTACTGTTGCAGTCTTGAATTCTGGGATTCCTGCCTGCAGGCAGCTTGAGTGGTCTTCCCAACTTCTAGAGCTCTACCTAGCTTGGTGGGCCTCAGCTGACAGCTTCCCACCACTATGCAAGGACTTCAGTGATATAAGAGGTATGTTGTCCAATACCTTCCTTTGATTTTTGTTGCTGTTGGAATTCAAGGGTTTCAGTATGTTAACACACCTCTGGTGCTGGCACCATTTACAAACTTGAGTGGTCATAGGGCACCCTACACTGGAAAATGTGTGAAGACATAATAAAGGAAATGACACAGCATCTATGCAGACAAGTAGATTGAGTGGTGCATGATAGATGGAGGAGGTGCAATACAGAGTAGGGGGGGCAATATATAGATAATTGTATTGTTAATATTTCCATAAGGCTAATGCATGTGGGATGTTCATATGATTCTATTCTGCTTACAGTAGTATAGCTAGGGTGGGTGAAAGGAGCAGCCACCCTGGGTGCAAAGTGTTAGGGATGCGATCAGCAGATGCCAATCAGTCTTTGGTGCATTATCAACATTTAAATGCTAGTAATACATTTGTGGACTTAACAGAAGTACTTTAACATTCAGTGTGCAGCATAAATTGTAGCAGCTGCTTGCAGAAAGCAATGTACAGCAGCAGTGGTGGCTGGTGAGTTCAAATCAAAGGGGGGCTGCAGGAGACAGCTGAATGGGTGGGGGTCAATGGATAGGGGTGTGGTCAACTAGAAAGGGGAGGAGCTATGCTCAAAACCACAAAAACTGGAACTTTAATTAAATACGCTGCCCTGGGTGCCAAACCATCATTATGAGAGTCCAGTCAAGACAATGTGAAGTGTAGAAGAATATTTCAATGCATTAGCTGCATGACAGCTTACTTAATATCTACATGGAAACAAAAAGGCTGTGAGGCATGAAAAAATAAATTACTTTTTAAATACATTACTGGAATGCCAGTCAAAATTAAGTACAAGAAAAACAAGCAGCACTCAACTCAAACCACTTCTTGCACTGCAGTTCTAATTATAATTTATATTCAGCTTTATTAAAGTACCAAGTAACATGTTGAAAGTAGCAATCTCTGTGATACCCCACTTGTAAACATGTTTCTTATCCAAAAAACACCTGCTGCCTGACAACAGCTATCTACTTGTTTCATGGGGTAAACATGATCAAAGTAAAAAATGAAAAGCAAACAAGAAACAAGCTGAAGATACATTACTTAAAGGATTACTGTACAGGTAATGGACCACACACGATAGATTGGCATTCTGTTTGGTTTACAGGTAAAGCCTGCAAAGATGACTGCAAGTCTCCAACAAATGTAATGAGCTTCTTAAAATAATAATGTAATCCCGTCCTTTATTACAAATACTGTCATATGCATTTCAATACCCAAGGCTTATACATTATCTAGTTATGCAAGTATTCTCTGCATCGGCAACAGAAAGGCTTTCACTGTTGGCAATTATTTAACAGTATGCTTATTAAAGATTACTTGCATTTTACAATCTCAGACAAGCTTACCTGATGGTCATTAAAGCATTGCTACTTAAACACAGAGCAACAGGCACTTTCTGAGTAATAATAAGCATAAATCAACAGTATAAAAATATGACAAACCAGAACATTCTGCAGTATCAAGGACATAATAAAAGTAGTACTTGTGTTTACCTTGGATGGGGGGATACTCTGCACATTTACACTGCATAACTGCTCCTTGCCTTGCTTGGACACATCCAGAGTCACACTACGTGAGGCAGTGGGGTGCAACAAGTATGTCACAATTTGAAATGTCTCTGGCTGACTGTGATGGCCCTGACACATTTGTCATACCTCTCAACCTCAGAGCAAGAAATCTAGACAAAGCCATACATAGAAGTGGGACAAGACCCGAAAATAAGGACAATTTTAAATACTGCTCTTATAAACTTAGAAAGGTAATAGAGTAGTAGGTCTTGCATTAGTGTGAATTTCTGAAGGGTATGAAATCTGAAACACAAATGTCTGTCATTATTTTATAACTTCAGTCTTTAATGATTTGCTACTAATTTGCCAAAAAAACACAATTTTATGAAAAATGGACCACAAATGTGATGCAAAAATCTAAAATATCCACACAATACAGCTGGGAACCTGTCAAAGAAGGGACACTTTTTTAATATTAGTACTGCTAACTTGAGCAGCTGACAAAATAAAAGAATCTACATGTATTTCTGAAATAAAAGTAATCTATAACTCTGATTATTACAGTTATTTCTTAATTATAAACCCTCCACGTTTTCTTCCAAAATTGCCATTTTGTGGTGGGATTATTAGGGGAAGAGCAACATTTTGAGCCAAAATCGGGGACAGTTGAGAGGTTTGGATATGCCTAATTCTTTAAAACAATTTATTTGCATGTACCTCTCAACCTGTTAATGCAGGAAATCTGGACAAGGCCAAATATACTTATAAACAGTACAAAAAATTGTTGTATAAATTGAGACAGTTGATAGAATAACAGGTCTTGCTTTAGCATGCATTTTTCTGAAGGTTATGAAGTCTGAAACTCAGTGTCTGTCATTATTTAGTGACGTAATTCCTAAATTATTTTCCAGAAAACCACACATTTAATGAGGAACAAACCAAAAATAAGAAGCAAAAATCTATTCATTCTGTGAAAATCTGGACAGTTGAGAGGTATAGTTCAGCCGGGGCTGTCTTTGAGTTTGCCACCCTTCCCCCTCACAAAATCATGGTCGAATTAAGCCTCCCCCCTTCAGCTATTCCAATGAACCATTACTTGGCTATTTCACCCCATTTACCATAAACACTAATGTGCATACTGCTTTACTTCTGCAATGATTTGGACTTCATTTGAAAGTTTTATTTTGCATTTTATAGTACAAACACTAAGACATCTGCTAAACAAAGCAATGCAATCTCACAATGAAAACAGACAGCATTAAAACTTCTCTGCCCTTGAAACTCACATTCATTGAAACCCACATTCAAAGAAAATACATTTTGCCAGTGACAGATAAAGATTAACTCTGGGCTATTTTCAAATCATAGGCCCCTTGCACATGAAACATACACATGGTCTTTGATACACCTTTCTGATTTTATTAAATTATATTCCTTGCGCAATACAGTACAGTTGTAAAGGGCATTTTAATTTTGTTTTGAACATTTTTCCAGTAAACAATGAAACAAAATGCATGCACCAATAATGACAAAACTGCCCAATTCAGAACATTTTTCCAGTAAACAATGAAAAAAAAATGCATGCACCAATAAAGACAAAACTGCCCAATTCAGAACATTTCTATCATAAAAGTCTACTCAGACTTCTTCAGTCCACCAGAATCAGTAAATATGCACAATCTCTGAAGAAGCAAAAATCATCTAAATAATTCCACATTAAAGAAATCTGTAACTAATGAAGAGGTTAAAGTGTCTGTTGCCCTTGAGGAATACATTGCCTATGTTATATTCAAAAATGATAAGCTAGTAGTATCGCAATAGGGAATGGATGGCAAAATGATAGGTTCAGAGTTACTAGGTATCTTCACCAAAAAGGACTGCAGCATCCACCCCCTTTACAATACAGTACAGTACAGTATCAGCAATGCATCTACCTACTGTGAGAGTAGAACCCACAGCCTTCTGTATCAAAAGCAAGTACACTACCTGTTGTGCTATTACAAATGCAAGCCGACTCAGCATAAACATCACTAAACTTTTGTTCCCTTGCAGCTCTCAGCTTCTTGTAAAATCTACTTAACAGTCAGCTGTATCTCTAAACTTTGTAGCACAAGAAATCTGGAAAAAGCCAAAATTTAAGGGGGGGGGGCAAAAGACCAAAAAACAGGGACACATTTAAACATTGCTTGTATAACGTTGGAAAGTTGCTAGAATAAAATGCTGTGTTACCACCATACATTTCACTGCCAAGCATTGAACCCAGGACCCTGTGCAAAACAGTCAGAGCAACATACCACTATGCCAAAACAATCATCTATTTTATGAAAGGGGAAGACTGAAATTTAAATGGCTACATTCAGTGTATTCAGTTCTCACCATAGTTGTCAACATCTTAGCAGAAAACACCTGAGCAAAGCCAATAATGGGGGAATACAGCCCCCAAACATATTCAGTGAATTCAGTTCTCACCATAGCTCTCAACCTCTTAGCAAAAACACATAGACAAAGCCAGTAATGTGGGAATACAGCCCCCAAATATATTCAGTGAGTTCAGTTATCACCATAGCTCTCAACCTCGGCACAAAAAAACCTGGACAAAGCCAATAATGGGGGAATACAGTCCCAAAAATAGGGACAAATTTCAAATATCCATCTTATAAACTTAGAAACTTGCTATAACAATAGGTTTTGTATTACCATGTACTTTCTGAAGATTATAAAGTCTGAAATTCCAGTGCTTGTCATTTTTATTTATTTAACATTTGTTAACCAGGAAAGTCTGATTTGAAACAAAAGCCAATTTTTGGCAGAGGAAGAAACACTCCAGACACATGTCTTTGTAAGATGAGAGGACACCATAGCAAACCCACACAAACACAGGGAGGACATACGGACTCCACATAGAAGGCACCCCAGACAAGAATCAAACCAGACAACCTGTAGCTGTTAGGCAACAATGCTACCACTGTACAACTGGCTGTGTTGAGAAACAAAAATACAGAAACCACAGATTTTATGAGGGACAGAACAAATATGAGGCAAACATCTGCATTTTTATTTTACAAATGGTGGTGGGTAGGGAACACACACACACACACACACACACACACACACACACCTCTTACCTGGAAAGTCCGTCAAAAGCTTATTTTGTTTAATTTTTCTTATTTTACAGCTGGGAGGGCTGCAGTACTGCAGTCCTACAAGCTGCCTCTGTACAGCAGTTAAAAAGATTAAAATGTCCAGCCCCAGAACTTAAGAATTAAAGCACTTTAGCACTCCTTGTGTAAACTGTATGGAATGTAGCAGCTTCTGCAGTTTAAAAATAGAGAAGGGGGGTTTCCCCCAGTACTTTGGTGGCCCATGGACTGTAGCATCTGTTTGATGTAAATGTAGCAAGCAGTTCATAGGGCAGCAAAGGATGTTTTTTTTTGTCTAGATCGGAGGGGGGCACTGGGCACAAAAATAGCTAGCTACACCTAAGCTGACACAGATAGTTACTGACATTACACTAAATGGTATGACTGATTAGCCACCAGCTTCTTTGGCCCTGTGCATTTAGTTCCATGCTGTACATGCCTATAAAACAAACCTGAACTCATTTTGTCTCACAGCAAGCTATAGAAGAAGGATTGTAGAAGTTACTGTAGCATTAAATTGTCAGCTACTTCATAGTTACAGTTTCCAGTCAATGATATATCATCACCTTCTGCATTACTTCTGCCTAATAATTTCTTAATTTAAAATAGTCAAACCAAGAAGAAACTTTGCAGTGTGGAGGGTGTGATGTTCACTTCCTGAATTATGTCATGAACCTAGTTCACTTAATAAAAATCGAAATGTAAAATACATGCTACAAAATAATCAAACAGAAAATAGTAGGTAGTCCACAGCTGAGTTAAAAATGGAATATCCTTTATTGAAACACAGAAACAAGTGATCCTGTTTAGTATAATGAAAACCTTCAAAAACAATCCTTATTTATATATAATCATGTTGTTTGGAGCAAGGGAGTGATTACAGACAGTGGTTCTGTTATGAGCAATAAAAGCATTAAAATAATTCCTTTAGCCAAGTCCCCATTCCCCCTTACCACCATAGTGTAATCTGAGACTGTGCTACCTAAAAAATGAAAATAAAAAGCTGGATATAAATTAAAATATAAGACCAGCTTATTAACACTTTATATAGCCTAACCAACTTATCCAAAACTTTAATAATTAAAAAAAATCAAAATGACTAAAAAAATCTACCACTAGATATATACCAGAATAAATATTAATAAATATAAACTAAATGACTTTCGACAAAGATTGGTTTTGTATCAGATAAGTACTTCATCAGGTTTGAGTATCAAAAAACAAATCATAATATGAATGAACACATATATAAAATCTGCAAGTAAAAACCTAAGTAGAATGAAAAACATAAAAATAATTGCTAAGGTGGAAATACAGTGATAAATGTTAAAAATAAAGCACTAAGGCCATGGAGATCTGTTAAAAGTGTGGCACCTAACTAAGAAAACACTTAGCTTGAATGTGTAAGAGTGCACTCAAGAGTAATTACAACCTTTAAAACAATAAAAAGAAAAAGACTAAGTTCATGCACATTGAGTGTGCTATCAAACCTTCACTGCCTAAAAGAAAAAGTGTAACAAAAGTGTTCAGTTTAAAACCTAAAGTAGCATTTAATGTGGAGCCATCAAAAATGATTAACATATACATGAGTCACCTAAAGTATGTCCTTTATAACTCTGTAAGTTAGTGCTAAAAGAAGCAAACAGTGTTTGATATTTGTTTTTAAACACAATATTAGTAAGTAATAGCATTAAGCAGTTTCATATCAGTTTTTAATAGTCTTTTAAACAGTGGGGCAGTTTGCCAAGATCTAGTATTCTTTTTATGGAGCAGTAATAATTACACCCTGGTTTTATAAAAGAGTTCAGTTTCAGCTGCCACAGTAGTTCATGTTTTTGTAAAATATTAGGGATGTCTCATTCCAATTGTAAAAGATTCACAAGGTCAATACTTTGAAATTTAAAGCCAGTCTGTCTTTTGTGAAGCTGCAGGTACCAAGCTAGTGCATTATTCTTGTACTTAGCTACTTTTACAAATTCACAATTTTATTTTTTTTTTCTAATTTTAAAAAGTCACAAGCAAAGATAGTCTTTGTACTGCTGTTAGGGCTAAACACCATTATACTTCTTGTGATGAAGGGAGATACTGCCAGCACAGCTAGCTGGAATTTTGTAAATAATGATATGTCATTTGTGAATATCAATATGATATATATAAGTTGCTTGTGTTACAAACATACTAGAACTGTATGTCATGTGTATATCAAACTTGTCTGTACAGACGTGTGTTAAAAAAGGTATTTTGTAAAGTACTGAGCTTAAAAATGCATCCACATTGTGGCCAGGCCAGTGTGCCCTGCTGGAAGAGAACAGAAATGTACATAGACTATTGTAACTGTTTAAATGAATATATTTTAACAGTGGAAATGGAATGCAGGAGGTTAACTTCATAAAAATAGCTGAAATTAAATTACTTTATGACAGCTAAAGACAGAATGTGTATACTATGGAGCACTCTGCATTGTCTTTAAGGTGAAATATTTACTACCTCTTAAAGTATGAAGAATGCAATTGTTTTATGACTTCCAGCATCTGCCAAAATCTGAGGTCTATGTATTTTAACAGGTAGATGCTAAATACTGCCAAGCTTCCAGCAGTGGAGATTTCACCTGGGATAGAGTCAGATGACAAGAAATTATGTCATTCTGCAAGCTATCCCAACAGTAATATTTGAGATATTAATTTAATAAGTCTCTTAGAGAGACACAGCATTCTGTATTCTGTCTTTGACCAGTCAACACCTAGAAGATCCATTCGCCACATCTGCCTTGCTCTTACATTTACTATGGTATAGTAATTCTCTTATATTCAGTCAGGAATATAGTAAAGGATAGTTTAGAAAGATGCTTTTCTTTATTTATTTGAGATTGTCCTGCAATGTTGTTTTAAATAATTCCTGTGGTTTTGAACTCTGATGTCCCTGTGAATATATACTAAGTATTTTCTTGTTCTTTTATTATTAACATATATTTAAACCTTTCATTGTGGCTGATCTTTGTGAGACATATTTAAGTTTTGAATATTTATTTGGTGACACTGTGGGCCACTCCTAATAGCCTTGATCTTGGTCAAACTGCCATTTGTATTAATATTAATATTGCACAGTAAGATTGGACACCCTTTGTTAAGGGCCTTAAAGTAGCTGATAAGGAGTTGGCTGGTGGCAGTGATAACTACGTTTTAGTCTGTGCAAAAGGGGGCATAGCTAGTAAACCTGTGCCAGCCTTTCCCAGGTAGGTGTGTGTGTGTGTGTGTGTGTGTGTGTGTGTGTGTGTGTGTGTGTGTGTGTGTGTGTGTGTGTGTGTGTGTGTGTAAAACAAATCTCAAAGAGTGTGTGTCAGCTACTTAGGCAGGGACACAAAGCACTGGTTGGACAGAGACGGTGCTGGAGGTCTTGGCTTGGTCACTCAGCTGAGATCTCAACCCTATAGCTATGCCAGTGGGGAGTCATACTGGGGATCTGAAGAAAGAGGAAGAAACCAGCCCCGGACTGACTGTGGACTCTGTGTGCTCTGAAGGGAAATCTCACTTGATGCAGAGAGCTGCATCTGGAAATAATGTATGTGTACTTGTCATCCTCCCAGTGTACATCCCCTACTGGTGTCAGTGGTAAGGAATGAGGCTCCTTGATTAGTGGTCCAGTGGTGGGTCATCACACTTCCAACAACAGTGGTGTTGTTTATCATGCAAATTCTAGTTAAAACTCAGATAAAATTATGAGCATGTACTAGCCATGAGAAAGAATGATCTAAAATATGAACTATGTAAACATTCTAAAATTGGACCACTTGTAAGACGTTTTTATTTATTTAGTTAGTTAGTTAGTTAGTTAGTTAGTTAGTTAGTTAGTTAGTTAGTTAGTTTTGGTATTAGAGCACACAGATTGCATAACTTTACAATGAGATGAAAATAAGTTGCCAGGTACTCAAGCGCCTCTTAGCTCGTACAAGCAGCTGCCAATGCTCAAATTCAAATATGAGATCAGCAAAGCTGCTGACACATGCAATTGCTGACATATGAGGGAAGGAAGTCAGGAAGTGGTCATATGATAGGTAAGTTGGGAAAGGAAATGGGGAAGTGGACTTTAGGTTTAGGGAGGGGATGGGGAATTTAGGTTTAGGGAATGATCAGTACATTAAGTTTAGGGAGGGGAAGGGAGAGGATTTTAGGTTTAGAGAGCGATTGGAACATTAGGTTTACAGAGGGAAGGGGGATTTTAGGTTTAGGGAGTGATTGTGAATTTAGGTTTAGGAACTGGGTGGGAGTTGTTATGGTTAGGATCAGTATTCTAGTAGGGCAAGAAAAGATCAGGCTTTAGGAGGGACACTTAGTTAAGGGACATTAGTTAGTCACCATTAGAACACTTACTGAAATGAGAGGGTAGCAGCAAGGATGTGTGTTTCAGGCATATGTTTCTTGGTTATATGTAATAGACCCATGTATATATGTATTATACACCTTAATTGTGCAATCAGCTGTCAGATGCATAAAAATTCCATCTTGTATTTTTTTACTCTTTCAGGCAGTCTAGAAGTGGTACTGTAATTGAAGGTCAGCACAAAAGAATTTGACCCAGCCACTGATGGTGTTCCACAGGTAATGGCTCTTATCCTAACTGCCAGACAGATCAACAGGAGACTCTGGGGATCAAGATGAAGAGAATCCAGAAAGGTATGAAAATACAGAGTCAGATTCCAAAAGAGCTGCTCTCAGTATAATTGAAGTACTCCAGTGTAAGCCTGCCCTGATTCCGTAATACTTGCTCTTGGCTAAGTGACTTACTTTGGTGTAAGGGCTAAGTGACTTACTTTGGTGTAAGGCCTATCTATAAACTGGTCTATATTATATAATTGAACACTGAAAACTTTGACTTACCTTTAGTCGACATGAAAATCTAGTACCTGCAGTTCATCGAATGGCCAAATCACCCATTTTTTTCCAAGTGAAAGAAATCAGTAGGTCAACAACGAACACCACAAAAAAAAAAACACTTTTAAATGGGGTCTTCTCCCCCCACACACCCCCAACATGGGAGGCTGTGCCTGCCACACCCCCTAACTAAATATTCTAACTCTGAGATTGCACTACAGTCAGGGAAAGGCAAATGTAACAGAACAGCCAACTGATTTCTTTCCCTTGGAAAGAAATCGATGATTTGGCCATTTGATGGACTGCAGCTTCGACATTTCCATATTGACTAAAGGTGAGTCGATGTCAGTCTTTGAACATATGATACAGAACAGACTTACACCAGGGACCAGATTCCAAAAGACGTGCTCTCACTGTATGTGACTTACAGTGAGAGCAGTTTTTGGAAATGGTCCCCAATTATTGGGTAGATTACATCCATGCCGTGGTGTAAATTCATTGAAGCAAGAAAGCAAGGGGCTAATATAAGGAAGCAAAGCAATGGAAGTAAAGGAAGTATAAATAAATAGGAAAATAATGGAAAGATAAAAGCTGAAAATAAATAATGCATGAAGTTAATATGGGAGAAAGTTAATGCAGGCTGAGAATTAGGCTATCCTTTACCTAGAGGACTGGGATTTCAGCTACTATCATAGATGTTTTAATAACTACTAATAACTTAGGTTCAGCTAAAATGGATATGATAGAAAAAGATATTCAGATCATATTGTGGTGCTTGGCTGTTTGGAAGGATTTGACACTCAAGTAGAGAGAAGAAATATGAAAATCCTGAAGGAATTATTAGAACAAAAAAGTAAGAAAAGCAGTGCTGTAGATTTAACATGATTACAGAGTCATTATCTAAATTTGGATGAATTGAAGATACGTTAGATTAAGAAAATAAGGACAGTATATATGTAGAACAAAAAAGCAAAATGTTTATAGAAATGTGTGCAAAAATCACTAAGAGCAGGTTCATGCTTCTATGCTCGTTTGCAGACTGAGGGAGTATGAAACTGCTGCAAGTATGAAAGAATCTACACCTGTAATTCTTTTGTAGTAGAGTTGTCGAAAGTTGTGAAACTGTTTTCAAACTCAAAAACAAAAGCATGCACACACTAATCAGATGCTGTTAATTCTAGTCAGAGTAGCAATATGATCCCAGTGGGTTGGAATTATCTTAGGAAAGACCATCTTAGGGCATTTGAAATTTTACTTAGCAGGAATGAAAGGGTTAGGGGAGCTAGATCAAAATCAGAAAGTGGGAAGGACGACAAATGATTCAGTGTTAGCTGGACATCTGTCAGTGTTGAATCAGACTACGATGCTCTTCTGAATTACCAGCAAGCACCATGACCCTTTTCATTGGCAACTATGAATCATTTAATCTCACTGTCTTTTGTGAGCTGAAGGACTCTGAATGAGAGGGGCAGCACTTAATAAACTTTTCTTTTAATCTCCCTAAACTGACTATCAGCTGCTTAACATGTTCAGTCCTGGTGAGGAGACTGAGACAACCTGAGATAGCCTCATACTGCTGCTAAGGGAGTTTTTCCCTTTTAAGGTGAAAGACTCAACTTGTATGCACTTATGCCATCTGAGGGGATGGAATGCAATGGACTCATGTTGTGTCATTCATGCCTCCACTTGCAACTCAGCAAAAGCCTTGTTCTGCCTCCCCCTTATAGACAACACTCCTTGCGCATACCTGGCTTCTACCAGAGATCATCACCGGAGGTGTTCCTGGGAAAGCACATGCCACAGAAAGGATGGCCCTACCTGTACAATCACCAATCAAACCACTGACAGAAACTGGGCCATCTGGGCCATAGTCAGGGCTTAATTCCGCTATGCCAGTGGCATAGGCAGAACAGTGAATAAACTTTGAAAAAACTTTTACATGAATATTGAAAGGAAAAACAGTGACAGCCTGCTTCCCATGAACACAATGAGCTATGCATTTCTTCAAATACTGAGTAAATCAACAACTCAGCAATACTTACCTCCAGTTACCGGATTCGG
>NC_056739.1:1852734462-1852801962 GCF_019279795.1 Protopterus annectens | reverse complement strand
GCCTAGCTTAGTGAGTTTTTCTATGATTCCTGAGTGCATCTACCCTTCACAAAACCAAACTGTGTGGTATCCAGAGTTTGGAGATTCCCTATATCCTTGTTTATTAGGTCCATGATGATGTGTTCCATAGCTTTGCATAACAGGCTCATTCAGCCTAATGGGGCGATAGTTCCCAGGGTCTGTAGTCGATCCTCCTTTGTGGAGATTTATGACTGTAGCAGTGTGCCATTCGGTAGGGACAAAGCCTGAGGTGAGGCTGTGATTGAACAGAACACATAGGTGAGGTGTCAGTTCACTCTGTAGTTTATGTAGAACACAGCCAGGGATATTGTCAGGTCCCAAAGAAGCTGTATTCTTGGCCTTGGACAGTGCTGTTTTAACCTGTGCAGCAGTAATACTGGCTGCCTGGCAATCTACTGGGTAAAGTTGGCACTGAATCTGTCACCCAGTTTACTGGTAATATCTGTCGGCTCGGTATAGGAGGTACCATTGTGCAGTAGCTCAGAGCAAATCTGGGTATTGCCGTGGAGATTCTTTACATAACTATAGAAGGCCTTGTGGTTGTCTTTACTATCTGCTGCAATTCTGTTTTCATAGCTAGCTTTAGAGAATTTGATGAGGGTTTGCAACTTTTTGTTGAGGCTGATAAGGGAGTTTTTCCAGTCTTAGGACTTCACCTTATTCCGCATCAGTTTCCTCTTTCTGTTGTAGAGTTTGTTTATGGCAGGGGACCACCAGATTGGCTTCCTTTTTTGGAGGAGAGTATCTTGGTTCTATTGGTATGTCGAGATCCATGCATTTATGTACGTGTTCGTACAGTCGACTGGTGTATGATTCGGTGGTCATACAACTATTCTCCATTTGCATGGGTGCTGTGAAGTTAGCCACCTCTGTTTTTAGGAGGCCAAAGTTAGCTTTGGAGAAGTTTCATGGTGGTTACCTTTGTGTGTGTATGTGTGTGTGTGTGTGGGGGGGGGGGATTTCCAAGGTGATTAGTTTGTGGTTGGATCTAACCAGGATGTCCCATTACAAGAAAAACTTTACTTGTTAATGACTTTGTCTTGAGAGTAATAATAATAGTGTTTACTCAGCCTCCTCACTACTATATTTTGATTAGCATGAAATAACTCCGTTGCTTTTGCTACTGACTGACATATACTGATAGGGGGATGGCTGGTTTGTGCTTGTTATGGGCCTGAATGTATTACTTTGTACCAAAAAAGGATTTAGTTGCTAATGCTATTACCTACACATGCTGTATCTAGGAATTGAATCATGACCATACACTAAATGACAAAGATAAATGCACGGACTGAGGTGACCATCCAGTGCACAGAAGCCAAGCAGAAATCCTTACAAACCATGTTCCAGCATCCAAGCAATTCCTGAAGCAAACAAAAAAATAGTGGTGTCCAGTTCTTTATTAATTAAACAGTGGTAGTCTAAAATGACTTTGTAATGAATCAGTGGTTATCTAAAATAAGCAGGTAGACTGATTTGAAAGTGGTGGTGCTGCGGTAGCGTTGTCGCCTCACAGTAAGACGCTGTCCAGTTTGATTCTCAGCTAGAGCATCTTCTGCATGGAGACATGTGTGAATGGGTGTACCTTTATTGAAGGTTGTGTGTCAGGGCTGGTAACTCGACACGTAAAAATCAACTACCAATCATTAGCGGACTGGAGTTCTGCTGTGGCGACCCCTAACCGGGAAAAGCCAAAAGACACAAACAAACTGATTTCAAAGTCTGTGGACTTCTTCAGTACCAAATTAACCAGTACTCTATTTAAAATAGTGCCTTACATTTAAATACACTTGAAACAGGATATATCAATTTAAAGTGAAAATTACTAAACTAGCTTACATTTCATCAATTCTTTTAGAAAGTAAATTTGCTTTTTTAGCTAGACATACTAAAAATGAATAAAATAACATTTGTTAATCAGCTATAAATGTTTTAAATATAATATATAACCCCATGCAAAAAAAGTTCTTTAGTATATTGTATAACCAATTCCACCATATTGTGGTGAAAAGTTATATTACATCTCAGCTGAAAAATAAATCTAAAATCATTTGTTAATGAATTTCTTTTATGGGCAATATTAGGAAGTGTCAAATAATGTAATAAAACTTGATATGAGTATAAATCCAAGCTATAAAATTATGAATTCCATAAATTATAAATATTGATTTAAACCAGTATAAAAAGATCCCCTAGTGTAACAATCTACTTGTGTTCCTTTTAAGTAAAAGTATCCTGCCAATTAGTTTTGTTAGTACCAACTGGTGAAATTCTATCAATACAAGCAGCAACATATTTTGCCCTGGATGCTTAATAATATATTGATATAAAGCAATGGAAACTACAGCATCTTATTTAGCTCAAATGTTCTGATATATGTTGTTCAAATATTCTTGATGTCATTTCTCATGCAGCAACCAAAAGAAGTATAAACCACCAAAGTTATCTAAGCATATGTACAGGTGATAAAGATCTTATTTCAAACATTCTTCTAATACTAGCTGAAATAAACTGTTTTAGTTAAGATTCAGGATTATTCTTTGAAGGTCCATTCTCTGTTGGACAAAGCAATGAAAAAAAAATTGCTGAAAGCCACTTTCATTAAATTAAATTTAAAACGTCTTTCCAGGGGAGCAAACCTTAACACCTGTGGGAGGGGAGATTCCCCACCAACATGCCCAAGCTTATATATACCAACTTCAGGGTCACACAGTAGTGGAGAAAGTACAATGCTACAATGCTACATGTTTGCTTAAAGTGGCTTTCAGCAATAAAGACATTATGCTGTTCACAGTCAAACAAACTGCATTTAGCAAAAACACTTATTCCCCAGTTTTACATCTAATGCACATGTATGCCATTTAGATTGTAAACTGGATCTCATTTATCATTTATAAAAATTATGCAGAGTCAATTTTTACAAAAGTCATAAAAATGAGTAAAGAATTAAGAGAGAGGTACAGTTAATTAAAGATCCTTGTCCAGAAATAGATCTCTCAGGTAAGTCTTTTTATGGTTTCAGTGCACTTTCAGGAAGGCATAGAAATATTATGCTTTTGTATTTGTGACTATAAATTGACATGTAGTTTTTCTCAGTGATAATCCCTTCTTCCACAGTCATATGTATAAAGGAATCAATGTCTTTCAGAATTTGTCATCCTGTAGTTGGAATATATTTCCTGAGTGTAATCTACTGTAACTAATACCACAATATTGCCTCCTTTATCTGCTGTTGTGATAACTGGATTTGTGTTTTTTTGTAATGCTAACAGGCTTTGCCTTTCTTGTACTGTTAGAATATACTCCTATCTAGTATCAGAACTTCTCATGTGCAGCCTAAATGAGTCCTGCTAGCATGCGATTTGGCAGTTTTATGGTCTCCAACTTGTTCTGGTACAAATAACCTCAACTGACATCAAAAACCTAGAAACAATTGCAAGCTTCGAAGATGTACTTAAAGAGCTTTTCTTTACTGAATCTTTCTGAGAATGTTGCCAGTTCATATGTGCGTATGTTTTTTTCGGATATAAGGCTGTGACGAAGGTCAGCCCTCAACATTTTTGGATCTTTAACATTTCATGGTGTTGGAATCCTGCTCTTTGTACACAGAACCTGAGTTTCGTACATTTATCGGATATCTGGTTGCAAAGAATGTCAGCCTGCTTTCCTGCTCAGCATGTATAATTTTTATGTTGTTAATTGACGGCTAGAGGCTATTTGATCTTTTATCCCTTTGTGCCATCCATGAGTCTTTTGCTAGTGAAGAACTATTGGTTTCTTTGGGAAAACTGTAAGCTTCATGTACTGTGTGCTTTCACGGACATGTTAATGGGATAATCTATATTTTTGGCAGTTAGTGGCTGTCTATTTGGCTCATTTCATATCGGCTTGTCATAGTATGGACAAGTTTGTATTAGACATAACTGTTTGGATAAATGTCATGTTTGGACTATTGCTTGGACATATTCTATACTGGACATTAAATCAGTTGGATTCATAACTGGAAGTTATAGCAGTCATCTTCTTGTCATGATAGACTGTTACCCACTGATGACCTACTGTGGACGATTTTACACTCTGCTTCACCTGGAGAGAATAAAGAAGTAAGAAACTGTTTCTCGGATCTTTTCAGTGTGTACTGTTTGCACCAGCTGGCTTTTCGTGGCTTGTGTGTTATTTACTGACAAAGCATTTTGGAAAAATGTATTTGTCGTCCTTTTTTATGATAACAAAGGAAGGAATGACTATTTAGACCTCACTTGTGTGTTGGTCGGATTCCCTATATAGGGTTCTGCATTTTTCCACTATTGGATATCTTTTTACCAGCTTGGACATTTTGATATTGGGTTATGGCCTACTTGTCGTGATCCTTGTGGCAATATATGTTTTACGTTTGGATAATGGTCAGCCATTTCTTCTATGAAATTAGTTAATTCAAAACAGAGAAAGTTTCTAAGACATGCAAGTCATATTATCACAACGGTACAATTTCTAACTATTTCAACTAAGTGATACTTATACTCAAGTGTGTTGTTGGACTTATTACATATGTGTTTTTAGTTCATGTTTATGACATTGCGTCATTATATGGAAATGCCAAATAATTACTTTTTTTTTAATGATCCCCAAGAATTATGGGTATTACATGTAATTTTTGTTTTTCACAAATGAACGCTTTTTGATGGTCAATTTTTTGTTCTGTCTAGATAAACAATCGTTGTCTGCCTGAATATTGTTTATGTTCACTAGGAACCCACAGGCAGAGTTGTTGAACTGTTAAAATCTAAAACCATAGGCTCATAGATAAGTCTGTAAGGTCTAGAGCAAGGTCTAGTCTTAATATTTTTTTTTGTAAGAAGCCTCACTCCAAACATTTGAGTTTGTTAGTATTTTTCTTTATTAAGACAAATAGGATCAGGGCAAATACATTTTGCCTGCATAGGGAATTGTATATACTTTTTGGTATAATCTTGTTTGTATTACTGCACTTGTATTATTTCTGCACTGTTGTCTTCTGACCTCAAACATATTTTTGTTCTGCATATTAACTCTATCTCCCCCACTCAATCCTTAGCTGGGGGTTTAAGCTATGCTCACTTTGTGCTCCACCCACCCCCAGTACATTCTACGTTTATCTTTAGCCAAAAAACACTTCCATATTTACTCCTCAATCAAGTCTGACCGCTGATACTCTCCACCTCTCTACTCACCTACCTTCTTAATCTCACATTCTAACAGAAAACAACTATGCCACTAGGTAATGCTGTTGTAATCCTCACCTGCTCTATTCTAGCTTATATTACATCCTACCAAACAGCTACAGTCATAACCCCAACCATTTCCACTGCACTCGCTCATCAACTTCCTTCAAACACTCACTGCATAATTTCATTACCCCAATCACAGACTACCTCCTCCCAACACAACTACTCAATCACCAACCCCCCACCACATTTGAACACAAAAAAATCCATAAAATATAACAAAATTTTTACTGCATATATAAAACATATTCTCAACATTCTTTCTAAACCTGCTCTCAGTGGAGATGTGTACCCCAATCCTGGCCCCGCAATTACCAACATTTCCACATTCCCCCTTCCAACTCCCCCATCACCCAAATCACAAGCAACAAAAACCCAAATGACCTCCTCATTATGTCTCTTAACATCAGAAGCATCTGTAATAAAATCCAAGACCTCCATGCCTACATAAGCCTCTACTCCCCTGACATCCTTATCGTAACCGAATCGTAGCTCAGACCTCACATCAAAAGTGAAGGAATACTTCCACCTGGATACAACATCCTCCGTAAGGACAGACTATCTAGAAAAGGTGGAGGCGTGGCACTGTTGCACAAATGCCACCTCAATATCCAAATTCTTACCAAATCAGCTCCCCAGTTTGACAAGGAAGAAATACTTTACACCACCCTCAAATTAAACCCTAACAAATCAATCAACATTATAGGGTACTATTTCCCACCAGGCCAAAATATACCTCCCCTTGCAAACCTACTAGACTGGGCCAGTCTCTCCCTACCCCAAGAAACTATCATCCTTGGGGACTTTAACATCAATTGGCTATCTTGCAATAGCAACCACCCAGCCCTCCATCTAAATCTCCATGGTTTCTCTCAGCTAATACAACCTCCCACTAGGATCAATAAAAACCATAATAGCCACACCATTCCTGACTGGGTCTTAGTTAACAAAGCCCCTCACACCTACCTAGCAGGCTGTTTACCTGACTCCCTCAGTGACCATTCCCCAACCCTCCTACTAAAAAATCACATTAATGTTTGCAAACCCATTACCCACAGACTTATTCGCAACAAAGCTAATTTTAACCCCAACTCCTTCACCTCTTCCCTCCAGAATGTAAACTGGTCACCTCTAAAATACCTCATCCTAGATGAAGCAGTCCATTTCTTTAACAGTTCCTTCCTCCACATCCTTAACTCCCATGCCACCCTGAGAAACACCAGAATCAGAACTAAGAGCTCCCCCTGGCTACATAAAAACACCAGGGACCTTATGAAAGCCAGGGATAAAACATGGGAATGCTGGCGCATTACTAAAAACCCCTCAGATAGGCAACTCTTCCTTGAACTACGTAACAAGGTCAAAAAGCAAGTAAAAGCAGACAAAGCTCTTTTCTATCAGACATCCCTAAACTCCTCCCAAAACAACCCCAAGCAATTCTGGTCCACAATTAACTCTATACTCTGCCCAGGAAAAGTAAGCTCCCCCTACCAACCACCCCTGTCTCCACCAGTAGCATTGCTGATTCCTTCAATAAACACTTCACAGAATTCATTCTATCCCTAACAAAAAGCACTTCCCTACACAAATTCCTCCCTCACCTAACCTAAAATCACCCCTCCCTACCTTCTTTCTCTCCACAGTACCCACTTCCTACATAAAAAGACTCCTGACAAAACTAAAACCCACTAAACTAGCAGCCGTCTACCTGCCAACTGAATACCTAAAGATTGCAGCTGATGTCCTAGCTTATCCTATTTCCATATTAATAAACTGCTCCATATCTGAATCCTATGTACCCACGCTATGGAAAATATCACACATCATTCCCCTCTACAAAGGTGGCCCCTCCACTGACATCTCTATCTACCGCCCCATTGCTATCCTCTCCCCCCTCTCCAAGATACTCAAAGAATGCATCAACTCACAGGTCTCCAAATTCCTCCTTAACAATAACCTCCTCTCAATACCCAGCATGGTTTCAGAACTTACCAAAGCATGACAACTGCTCTCCTCTCCTTCACCAACACTATCCTCCATCACAAAAACAATGGTCTCTCCTCTGCTGTATTTCTGGATCTATCTAAAGCCTTTGACATTGTGTCACAGAATCTATTACTCTCTGCTCTATCCGACCACTCTTTCTCCACACCAGCCACAAACTGGTTCCACACATATCTACAAGGCCACCAGCAATCAGTCATATGGGACAGCAATCTATCCCCTCACCTCCCTGTTACTCTCGGGGTTCCCCAAGGCTCCATCCTCGGCCCCCTACTTTTCTCCCTTTTCACCAAAAACCTGCACACTGCCACCAAACATGTCTCTCTCATACAGTATGCAGATGATTCCACCCTCATCTGCTCAGCCCCAACTCTAACAGAACTTCAACAGATCACCCAAGAATCTTTTTCTTCAGTTGAAAACTGGCTATCTAATGCCTAGCTCCTCCTCAATCCAAATAAAACCAAACTTCTCATCTGCCAATCCTCCAAATCTGCCTCTAACACCCCACACCACTTTTCAAGCCAAAGATAATACCTCCATTTCACCAACTGTCCACATAAAACTTCTTGGTGTACAGATAGACAATAATCTCAAATTTGACACCCACATATCACTAACAATAAAAAAAGTTCACAAAAACTGGGTGCCTTATATAAGAACCGCCAGTACCTCACCAAACCAGCAAGAATCTCTATTGCCAATTCCCAACTAATCTCCACCCTACTCTATGCATCACCCATACTTACAAATCTTAGACAGTCAGACCTAAACATATTCGAAGCCTGCTACAATAAAATCGCAGAATTTGCCACGGGTGCCTCCTACCACAGCCACCACTGTGTCACCCTTAGAGACCATGACTGGCTTGAACTACCACAACTCCTACACCAAACTCAACTCACCTTTGCTCATAAACTGGCAAACCAGTCTCTCCAAATCCCATTGCTCTGTACAATTCTCGAGCCCTACACTACACTCCTGCAATAAAAATCTAATCCAGGTCACCAAAGCCAAAAACTCAGCAGGTGAAGCACTATTTTCCTATGCTATATCCAAGCTCTGGAACAACCTTCAAACTACCATAACTACCCTTCCTTCCTGCAGTCTTTTCAAGACTGCACTTAAATCTCACCTAAATTCTCACTGGCTTTTTTTTTCTTGTCTGAACCCAGTTTATTAACACCCCCTTCAATCTTTCTCTCCTTTTCCCCGATTTAGATAAAGTATCCCCTTCTATCACTATAAAACTGAACTGAAGATAAAATTCCATGATAGGAATTAAGATAAAAAGATAATGCTGGCAACTAACACGTTGCAATGTTATCAATTTATTAAGATGAAAATCAGTTATTAGGTTGAATATCATTTCAAGTATAATATTTGTTTAACAACTTTTGTGGTCTTCAAGACTGTCTAATTTGTACTCTAAGTAATCTGAATGTTTCTAACACCTTGAATTGTTCTGTTTAATGCACTTATGCTTGTTAATCAAAGAATATATTTGTAATTTTTGGAGTTTTTCTCCCCGGGCCTCTGCTGAAAATGGGCTACTAGCCCAGTCAGACTTTCCCAGTAAACAAACATAAATAAATGAATAAATAATAAATAAAGTGCACAACTTTAAGTACTTTTTTTCAAAACAAAAACTGACTTGCCAAATCTGAACTTGTAATTTTCAGTACTAATTTGTAGACTGTCTGATTCTTAAAAAGCTTCAGATTTATTTTCCTACAGAAAGATTTAGCATTTTGAAGGGGTTCAGGCACCTAGGCGGTGCGACAACCCACTGTGAGACAACTGGATGTGGACAGATGGCAGTATGGCAGTTTAGCTGCAGTGACAAATGCCTGCAGACAATTCCCTGTGAAAATAAAGTAACCCCCTGCACCCTAACCACAGGTGTGAGATACAAACCCCCTATGTGATCTACACTCTACACCCCCTAGAAACCACCGTGTGCAACTAACACTGTAACATGTGCCTAGAATAGGATGCCAAGTGGGCATCAAAGTGGTAGAGTGAAAGCTGTGTGCTGTGGGCAAAGCCTTTATTAACGCAAAATGTAAAGTGATGTGGGAAGTGCTTGGTGCATACTAAACCATGACATAATCATAACTTATAGAAATGTGCCACAGCACGGAGAAAATCCTGCACATCACTATAGTCACACTTATGTTGCAAGATGTGTTTTAGATGACGCTCCCTTACAACAATTGCCTTCCTACGTGGTGTCACAGGCATCCCCCGCAACAGAGATTCTTGTCGGGTATCTGTTAAGTTCTGTTCCTGTTGCAGGACAGTCAAAAGATCACATAGCTGCACAGTAGGTCGTCCCGGTAACACTTTGAGCCGACGATGCCATGCCTCTACCTGGTTATTAGTCCGTGGGAAATCCATGCCGGTCACATCACTAACATTCCAGAACCGTAGAGGATAGGATGATGGTAGTCATTGCTGTGAAGAGCAGCAGGATGCATATTTGCGTGGTCGGCCTCGCACATAATGATGATCCAGGAATACGCCAATAGGCTGTGCACATTCAGGTAATGTAGCCACAATATCCACAAATGCAGGGACAACACCTTCAACTGGTAGGAATGCCAACGCAATTAGCTTACGTATGGCAATAGAGAATGCGGTGTCCGTACCATAGAGGGCTACAAGGTGGTTATGCTGGATCTGGCGCCAAATGATCTGTGCAAAGTGGAAAAGGCACCCTTTCAGAATACTCTTTGGGAATGCCTTATGGCTGGCACGGATTGCTGCCTTCTCGAAATCAGTCAGTATATACTGTGGAGCCAGGGTACAGTCCTGTTCTGCAGTCATACTCTTCAGTATCTCCCACATACTGTAGTATGCAGACTCTGACTTCCTTGTCATGAGACAGTACACCAGGGGGACAATCCTTGTTGAGGTGTGGGTCTCAATACAGCCATGTAATGTATACAGCTGACAACATATATCGGCCCGTGTAGGGAAGGTGCCATCTCCAAGAATGATTTCAGCTCTACACAGATTAGGTTAGGTTCTGTGCTGTTGTAAGTAGAACCAAGGAATCAGTCCCATCCATATCAGATCTTCTACGGAGGATAAAGCTGCCACTACGGAGTGGATAGTGGCTGACATCAATATCTGCAAGTGTTACTGGAGGTGTGGTCATGGATGCCCGTGCCCTCTGACATACCCTGGTTATGCTACGATGCAATGTGGCACGGCAAGGCATCTCCTGAAGTACATTCTCATCTGCTGTGCCTAGGACACTCTGCATCACCAAACTTGGCAACTCAGTGCCAGTTACTGCCCTCTGCTGCAGTTCTGCTCGCAGTGTAGCAACCTGGGCTATTGTTGCATCTGGCCCGTGCTGGTGAGGCAGTGATTTCAGCAGTTCCTCGCCCTCTTCCTGATGTACAGTGATGGCACGACCTCTACAGGCCTGTAGTCTCCACTCAATACATGCCCAATACCATTTGGGTGGTAGTTCACGCTCCAAATGGTAGAGGTATCCCTCCACTACCAGCATTGGTTTGTCCTGTTGGCTGGGCACTGTGCTGTATTTGTTGCCAAGCTGACCAGGGCTATACCTGTACATAGCTTCCATCATGGTAACACCACTTGTAGATGGCCTCTCATTATCCATCACAGCATGTATAGTTGGGAACTGAATGCACAGACGTCACTGCTACAATTCACTATTAGATGTAACAATACTTGCTTTACACCACCCTGTGTTGGACCCTGTGTTATAGTGCTGCCTGCAACAGCTCACTGTGCAGTTGTCAGTACTATTCCTTGGTCTAACTGCCTGTCATGCTATGGAGTCACTATATGCAGTTTAGACAGCCATGGGGCTAACAAATGTATATACTGTGGTAAGCATATACCTATCCTGATTTAAACACAGTTACTACATGTGGTGTACATGTCCCTTTTAACTCCCAGTTGTAGCTGCTAGCCAATCAGGGTGTGGGGCCCTGTCTCAGTTTCAGTGACAGAGGTTACATAGGGAAGTTGCTCAGTGTTGCACCCTTCTTTGCCTGCCTGGGCCTACATACCTTTGTACACCAGCTCCAGGAGACACCGGATGTGTTTTCCAGAACGTACTAAACACACCTGCTGCTGTAGACTAGGTGTGGGGGTTGACACTCCTTTCTGGAAGTGTTTCTTCGTTCACAGTTCCCACCTGCCATTGTACTAGGGGGGCCGTACTTGAACAGATGCTGTGTGTTGCACTTATGGCTATACATCACTATGTCTGAGACTTGGAATGGACATATTACCAATACTGTTAACCACTGGCACATTCTGTGTAAAGTGCTGTGCATAGTTTGGTAGTTGTTACCCTACATGCTCCTACAGTAGCATGTGCTTTCTAAGGGGTATGAAGTCTGAAACTTCTCCTTCTGTTGCACTCCATTTCATATGTGTGCTATTCCATTTGCAGTACAAGGGTTACTATATCCGATCTGTAAAGGTGCTTTGAATAGACAGGGACATACTGAATATTAATGCGCATGTAGAAAGACACTGCTGCAGCTGCTGCTAGTGTGGATTATATTTCTGGTCTACTGTGGCTATTTACTGGTCGGGTTTGTCTGGAGTCCAGCTGATCTACTGGTAAGTTCCTACTGTTTATACTATAGCAATAACCCATGCCTGGGTGTGGGTAATGCGGGATTTAACCACGGTTGGCGTGGTTTCGCCCTCGGGACCAAACAAAGACAACCGTGGTTAAATCCCGCATTACCCACACCCAGAAGTGGGTTATTGTTATTAATGACATTATTTAAGAAAAGAAATAATTACTTTTCTTAAATAATGGCATTGTATAATGCCTCTTTGCTGCCCTTCCGCAGCTGTCTGGTATTCATGGCAGTTCTGATGTACTGCGCATGCCTCACGTACATCATCAGAGTGGGCAAAAGCAATGGAGAACGAAGATCTCCATTGCTTTTACTGTTTAATGGGTTTAACATAGCATGAGACAGCTTTAAAATAAGCAACGGAGATCTCCGTTATTTTTAAAGCTGTCTCGCTATGTTAAACCCATTTAATATAGCGAGACAGATTTAAAAAAGCAACGGAGATCGCAAGATCTCCTTGCTTTACATTGTGTCGCTATGTTAAAGGAGTTTAACATAGAGACAGCTTTAAAAAGCAACGGAGATCTGTGTTGCTTTTTAACCTGTGTCGCTATGTTAAACTCTTTTAACATAGCGAGATTAGTAGCTTATACTAACGGAAAAAGTCCGGGCGACTGGACCTTTTTCCGTTAGTATATTGAGGGATTTATAACGGGCACGCTGGTTGGGCTGGCCAATCAGCGTGCACATTTTAGAGGAAGAATTGTATAATGTTGTGTATTTACTTGTGTACTGTGTATGTGTGGGTTATTTGTGCTTGAATGCTATATTATTTATAAATCATTTGCCGTGTGTTTGAATTACGCGCTTTTGACTTAGTGTGGATTATAGTTCTGGTGTACTGTGGCTGTTTACTGTTCGGGTTTGTCTGGTGTTCAGCTGATCTACTGGTAAGTTCTTACTGTTTATATTGTTGTGTATGTGCTTGTGTACTGTGTATGTGTGGGATATTTGTGCTTGAATGCTGTACTATGTATATATCGGTTGCCATGTGTGTGCACTACGTGCTTGTGACTTGTTTACTTTTGCAGCGTAGCTGCTTTAGGGGTTGCCGCTATATGTCTCTTTTTCTACCAACGTGGGTTCCAACGGCTGATCTGTATTTCGGCCGCACCGCTCTATGATCTAGCGGTGCCGAGGCCTTCTTGTTTTGGCGTTGTAGCTCGCGGGCAACCGTCTCGCGATCTACATGCCGGAACCCATTTTGAAGTAGGTGATGTTTAAACACAGAAAAAGAAGGAATAAAATTCAAACCTTTGCTTAATAATTGCAATTCATAATTCCTAAGCTGTGTGAAGAAAGGTTATACAAAAGGGGTTCAGAATTCTCCAAACTGATTTGTTCACTTATTTGTTTATAATTTTTTAAACCAGTCACATGATATATGTGTTTTGTGTTGTCTTGTGTGTATGACTCCCTTGATGATGTTTAATAAAAAGACTGATGAATTTTTATTTCACCTTTTCTTAGTTGGAGATGTTGATTCCCTTACTACATTGGTTGCATAGGCTGATTATACATCAAACATTTTAAAATTGTCAGAGGTTTATGTGTGAAGAATAGAATGCTGCTGGTTGTTAAAAATGTATTTTCTTTTCACATTTTGTCTTCTAGTATCAGATTTACTGCTTTGTCTTGCATACAATGGACATCTTATTTATAGCACCACTGAGTAACTGTACAAACCTCTGCAGTATTCTTTGATTTTTGTTCTCCTGTAATAACTTCCTAACACCATATTTAGGAACATTTTCTAAGTGAGTAGAATCATCTTTATGTCTATAAAAGTATTAGAAATTGCATTATATCGGTCATTCAGTACAAAGCAGCGTGACTACCAGTTGTATCGGATGGCAGAAACAATGGTTTGCTCTTGGTATTATACATTGAGGCAATGTTAGCAAATCTATCCTCCAGGCCATTGACTGATGTGACATTTATTTAAACTTATCATGACAATGATTTGGTATGAATAAAGTTAAAACATCTACTTCACCAATACAGAGTCTGCAAAACAAGTTTGTGTTTACATATCAAAGAAAAAAGTCCATCACACACACACACACACACACACACACACACACACACACACACACACACACACACACACACACACACACACACATATATATATATATATATAAACCAAGTAATACAAACTGTATCTAAAATTTAAACCTAGTCATGTGTGAGCATGCTTGTATGTTTGCATGTAAACTATCTCTCCCACAAGAATAACCACATTGTCAAAGGAAAAAAAATCCTTAGATCAACAGATATCCAAAACAATTAATTTCTACAAGAATGATTATTTAAGTATTCACCTCTTTGCCCAAAAAGATTGCACCATCAGAAGAACGCATGTCTGAGAGTTAAAGCCCCCTATTACTGTTAGTGTGTTTTTTAAACACCTTTACTGAGTTATCACTTATGACACAGGCAAACTTACATTTATATACAAGTAAACAAATCATTATTAAGAAGTTCACATTTACATACATTATGCATTGCATAGAATATAATCAGTCCAAAATTATAGAAATTGTTCAGTTCCTGCCTTTTAATAAACCTCATTTCTCCTTCAAAATATTTTTCTGCATGTAATGTTTTCACAATTTCCATTTTCTTCACTGTAATTTGCTTCTACCTTTTTCTAAATATCCCACCTCATATTCTTTTATCTCGATAACAATATTCATGACTTCAAGTATAGTTGGTTTAGACTTTGATTTCCATTTTCCAGTAATTGCTTTTTTGGCAGCCACCAGAATTAAACTTAACAAAGCCTTACTATGTTTAGGCAATTCAGATTCTGTATCACAGCTGAAAAATAATTTCCTTTGTTACGTTTATTTTCTCACCCACTATTTCTCACACAGTACTCTGTACAGAATTTTTAAAGTCCACGAACTCATTACACTCCAAAATATATGCTCCCAGGTACCTCTTTTTTCCCCATCACATCTCCAACATTTGCCATCTACCCAAGGAAAAATTATTTAGAGTCTGCTTGGGGTATAAAGTACCTATTCAAACACTTCCAAGCACAAATCCTACATTTTCATGACTTTGTTGTATATTTGGGAGTCATAAACATGTCCTCCCATTGTTTCTTTGTGAATTACATATGTAATCTCTCTTCCTTATCTTTTCTGACCTCCTCAATTTGATTTTCATATTTATTGTGCAATATTTTATATGACCTACTAATTATCCCTTTCTAACAGCAGCTTCTGTTCTTTCATTTAGGATTCCCCTACCCATTTCACTTTACCTATACTCTGATATCAATCCCTGATATGGAAGGCTGTCTCTAGCCTGCAATCCAAATATCTTTGTGGGATCTTCCCATTTTATTATCTTTCCTTCTCTTATTATTTGTTCCTAATTACTTGGTTCCTTTGCCAGCTTTCTCTAGTAAATTACCACCCTTTTTGCCTATTCTTGTATCCCTAGCTGCAATCATCCCTGTCAGAAGAATCTCCTTTTTCCATTTCCATATTGTCATAGTTTTTACTTTCTGCTAATTTATGAATATAATATTCTGTGTAACTGTTGTTATTCTCCTTGAGGATCTGCATTCTAAATCCCACTCTCTCTTTATTTCTTGAATTTCCCTCTGCTTCATCATCATCCCTTTTATCTTTGAATTATAGCTTTCTGCTTGTTATGTATAAGAGCCATAACTGTATAGCCCTAAAATATCCATTTAAATCAGGTAATCGTAAACCATTTATTCTATTGGAAAGATCAGATTATCCCACTTGACTCTTCTCCACTTCCACTCCCAGATAAAATCATTCAACTCTTTATTAATTGCTATCCACAACCTCTCTGATTGATAAAAATATACCTTACCTGTATATAAAATTAAAGGGTTTTAAAGCATTCGACTGGTTGTATCTTCCTCTCTATATCAATAGGCAAAAACCTCCAGTTTCTCAGTTTTGGTATTATATTTTTAGTCTCTTCCCACATACCCTTAGCTGCCATAACAGAATCTTTTTTAACCCATACTACTAAGTCCTTCATTTTATCATGTCCACAAAATATAGGTATTGCTGACCAATTCATGTGTAGGTACATAGCTTACTGCTATAGCCTTTGTTTTTTCTTCATTAATTTTATATCCCCAAAAAAGTTGGAACTGTCTCAGAATGTTCCACAATACTATGATGCCCTTTTCTGGTTTTCTGGGGTACCAAATAATATTGTCTGCAAATAAAGCCAACTTTTCTTGATTACCATACAAATTATATCCTTTAATTTCTGAGTCTCTTATTTTCTTTGAAATGGTTCTAAATATAACACAAGTAACCAAAGGGAAAAAAGAACCCCTGCCTAGTTCCTCTGTTCAAACACAACTTTTCAGAAATGAACTCTTCTACTTTGATTTTTACTTCCAATCCCTCATATATCCTCCTAAATAACCTTACTCTTTCAAACACTTTATTTGCATCAGGACCCACCAGCAACAGCAGTATTTTCTTACATTCTGCTTTCCTCTAGATCATCATTGTTCTATTAATGTTGTCAAATGTTTGCATCCCCTCAACAAATTCACTGATCCATATCTATCAATTCTGACAACACCTTTCTCATTCTTTTAGCCATTACAGATGTGAACAATCATGGTTTGAAATTGAAACGGGACTATATGAAACTGGATCTGATGGGTCTTTCCATCTTTAGCTATTATATCCACCACAGCTTTCTTTCAGGATGTTACTGCTTGCCCTCCTTTTAAAATGCTGTTAAAACCTTTCAGATCTTTATTACTTTCTTCACTCTTAGCTTCCAAGCTTTCACCAGAATACCATTTATTCCTGGAGACTTTCCTGCAGATTGGTTATACATCTTCCTTTTTATCGCATCTCCTCCTATTTTTAAGTGTTACTTTTAATTGTTGAGCCTTGTCTACCTCAAACCTAGGCATATTTAAGCCTTATATAAGTATTTCTGTTTGTATTTTTTCTTGATTTCCCCATTTATCTGCTTTATACAAATTTTCATAAAATATCCAAAATGTCTCTCATGCCTCTGCATGATCTCTGGTGATTTTTCTTGATATAAGCTTCTTAAGTTTGGCAACAACCCTTTCTACTTTCTGTTGTTTATGTCATTGTAAGTCATTTTGTTAAATGTTACTTTTTGTGGTCTGGAGTTCTTATCAAAAAATGTTACTTAAAAGCAATCTTTTTAAGTTCCTGCATATTGTCTGGGAACTACCTCATTTTCTCTTTAGCTCTCTGCAGTTGCACCTTTTCTGATTCTGTTAGATTCCTTTTCTTCTGAAATAGTTTAATCTTTGTCAGCCCCTCTAAATAATTCTTGTTACTTCTTAACTATATCTCATTTTCTTTTATTTCTACTGTTTTTAAACTCCACTTTAATTGTATCCCACTCATTAGCTATAACTTCTGGAGTACTTTCTATCTGCCCAGTAACTCCTGATTAATTTTCACTACCCATCCCACAGTTTCCTCTGTTTACTAAGTATGAGGGGAAGCACCAGTGTCTCATTTTTACTTCCTTTCCCTGCATTTACATCTTAGTTATTATTGGTGCATGAACTGAGGTAGTTAGTGTGTGTGCAGGTGTGTGTCAAAGCTCTCAATTAATTGTACATGCTCCTATGAAATATCATCTCTGTGTAGTCTAGCCAAGTTACTGCACCTTGGGTAATATTATATAAATTCTCTCTGAGTTCCTACTACTGAATTCACATCTTCCATGCAAAATATTCTCATAAATTTCCTCAGAAATCTGCCCTCTTTTGTTATTTTTCCCTTCTATGCCCCTGCACATACATCCTTATTGTTGCAATTCAAATTCCAGTCCCCACCTATAAGTAGTATTTCCTGCTGAAAGCTGATAATTTTTCCCAAACATTTCTTAAACTCCATAGCAGCAGTTTTTGGTGGAATATAAATATATCCCAGAGTAATCCTCTCCCTTGTCAGTAGGACCTTACTTTTCCCCCTATTCCATCAGTATTGGAACTCATCTAGCAATTAATATAAGCAGTTTTTTTCTTTTCATTTGTTCCCGATATCCTGCTGAATAACCATCCTGAAATTTTTGCTTTATCAAATTCATATCCTCTGTTCTTTCCAAATGTGTCTCCTGTAGCGTTGCTATTTGCACTCTCCATTTCTTAGTACAATTAAATATTCTTTGCTTTTTGTCTATACCTGTGAGACCATTCAAATTCAAAAATAATATGGAAAGTGTTGCCATTATGATAAGAAGTCTGTATTCCTACCTAATATATATGACAGCTTATTTAAATGTCTATTTCCAACTTTTGTGATAAAATCATCCACTAATGTTTGGCAGGTTGATCCTTTAAACAGTTATTTTCTTACATGACTTTTTGTTTTAATGAAAATCCTCAAACATACAAACAGACCTCGAGAACACCCCCATGACCTGTTAACTTAATGCAAACACACAAAACTATGAACAACTTCAAATAATGAAGTTTAACCCTCCTAATGGGAACACGTTGCAAATAGCTGCAAACACAGGCCTTATCTAACATAAGTTGAGGTTATCCATGCTAAGACACATTACTGTTTGTGCTCCTACTTACACTAATTGATGTTTTTATCTTTATTCCACTACCAGATGTGAAAAAACATCTGTGTGCTTTCAGAAAACATTAACTTTTAGCCTTGAGGAAAACAGTGTTTTGGGCTTTTTTATATTGCCCTAAAATCAGCTTACTTCCATGGAAATGTAAGAAAAAAATGCAGCCCTCAGCCGCAGGCTTCTAAAGACAAGCTGAAACATTTATTGCTAAAGGTAAAGACAAGCTGAAACATTTATTGCTAAAGGAAAACTTTTCATAACATTCAATGTTTTCTTATTTACTTGTTTCCACTTGTCATTATCTTAAGCCAAGTGTCTTAATTCAGATATTAACCTATGCAAAAGATAAATATATCAGCTCTACATATATTATGATCTGTGTATTTTTGCACCTCATCCCCCACCTCAGTAACCCAAGATTACAGTCTATTAACTTAAACATGCTTTTGTCTAGCCTTTTTAATCTTTTTAATCCAATACAGCAGAAAAAAATGAAAAAAAATATTTATTACAGAGTTATATTTCAGGATTAGAGGACTGTTCACTATAACACAAAGTGGGCATTGTAAACAATTGAGTTGTTGAGGATGAAGTTTTGACTAACTTTGAGATGTGAAGTACTACACTTGATGAACTTTGGGCTGCTGTGTACCAGAGAGAAATAGGTACTCAGTGGAGAAAGGATTAAAACAGATACTTTCTTACAGAGCCTGCTAAACCAAACCACACAATAAAATACTACAGCAATTTTGGCAACTCACAAGTATGTAACAAAATTAATTTTGTCAACTCACAAGTATGTAACAAAATTAATTTTGTACATCTTGCAAAACAAGTGTAAAACATAAACATACAGGAAATGTAGACATACAAATGCCAAGTCATCCTGTTGAATGACTATAAACCTAATCATACAGGATTAATGAAGCTGATTTGCACCAGGAACACTAACAATAATATGACCAGCAGTAGTCCATAAGAGTGAAATGAGTCTGATTAATAATCTGCAAATCTGCTCTATAAAACTTCTCTAAATCCCAAGACTTTATTGATTGAATTTGGCTAAATTATTCACAAGTACGTCTAAACCCTAAAAAACTACATTACTGCTCTTTACCCCAAAACACATCTCGATCAAAACAACAATTTTTACTATCATCTCAGCCAACAATACCACGATAGAATAAACCACTCAAAATTACTGGACGTCAACATTACATAACCAGTTAAAATTCAACCCCCGTGTATCACACATGGTTGAACATAACTCATCAAAAACTAGATACATTATACAGAGTAAACACCTCCTTACTGACATAGCCCTAGGTTTATAGTCTCTACTTTCTTATTGCCATCTTTCCACTATGCTGCCCCAATCTTCACTAACCTTCAAGTCTCACAACTTTTCAAACTTTAGCACTTTAAGAATTATATTGGTTAGAACTACCACATCACCTAGCTCTTTTTCAGCTAACTTCTCTGTAAGCCGAAAATTGCCCAGCCTTTCAAATTAATACAATGCTATTCCACCAATCTAAAAACAATATGTGGTGAACACTAAAGTGTATCACAAATCAACCAACAACTCAAAACTATAAACACTTAAAAGTAAGGAGTAGCAGACCAAAAACGTATATTTAAACACTTTCATTCTTTTGTCACTTCAAATTTCTTCAGAACCATAAACTTAGGAAACACACCTGCATTTAAAACACATAGCAGTCATGTGAAACAAATCAGCTGACATTGTGACTCATTATTATATTAAAGACACCAGTACAAAAAGTGATGAAAAATACACAATATGAATAAATAAAATCAAAGCAACAAAATAATATTTTAATATTTTGTGCTTTTGAAACACATTCTACATTTGAAGTATTATTAAGGCCAGGACATTTATTTCTCAGCTGCTAAACAAAGCTTCCACTTAACTTCCTGGACTTCCAACAAGTTATTACTATCACCCTTATTAAAATTAGGAATAACTTACACTAATATGAAAAATACAAGCTCTTTAAAATCTTTACAAACAGACTTATGTTTGGCCAATGCATTAGTAATATCACATGTCATAACAGCCAGCCTGTGGCTCATTTATTCTCTGTGAGAAGATTATTGTGGTTTTACCCATATAAAAGCTTTTACAGGAAAGGCAGGCTGCCAAATACACCACTCCAATGGATTTACAATTGAATCTACATTTGTTAGAAATTTCTTCACGTGTGTTATAAAAGGACACTATGTACACAGTTGATTAATCTACACAGTTTGCAATTTTTACAAGCATATGTACCAAAAGGCCCATTTTCTACATTTAACATATTTGTCCTACTTCTTTCAAAACAAAATGTTAATTTCCAATGTTTTTGTAAACATACATTGGGATTTCTCCTACCACTTTAACTGAATCTTGATTCCCTAATGTGATCTATCAGTTATTAGCAATAATGTGTTTATACCCTCAGCATCTATGCTGACTGGAATTGGAAAGGCTCTACAATAATGTTTGCCACCTTTATTGTAACATTTTGGATTAAACCAAGTTAATAAAATAGGACTGAATCTATCACTTCTATTTATCAGAACTTCACTAATAATACAATAAATTATATCCCTATTGTAGACCCTTTCCCTAAAAAAAAAAAAAAAAAAAAAAACAGAGAAACTAGTGGTCTTAAAACTTTGTTGATGAGCTCAGTCACAATAATTTCCAAAAATCATGAAACTCAGGTAGTGTTTGAAAGCACCAAGCCTTTATTCATCACAGACTAAATATTTCCTATTCCTTTTCATAAATAGGGATTTCAAAACAATAACTTCCTCAACTAATTCATAGTCTGTACTAATAATTCTATTTAACCTTCTGAAATAAACTCTAATGGCATTCTATTCTATGAAATTAGGATGCAAACTTTTAGAATGTAAATATTTGCTCACAAAGGTTTACTTCCTGTGGCTATTACTATGAAAATAATTAATTGATCTATTTCGATTTCTAGGTCTAAAAAGCACACCTTTATCACCCAAAGAGAATGATTATAAAGTAGAGTTGCTTAAGCTCTTAATAAACTCTTCTAAATCTGAATGAGTCCCATTCCAAATAAAAAAAAGTAAATCATCTATAAATCTTTTCTAAAATAAAGTGAACTTAAATAATTTACTAGACACTAAAAATGCATGCATCCACCAACTCATAATGAGGCTGGCAAATGCTGGGGTTACTCTAATACCCTTAGCCACATCTTTAAAGTTGATGGCATATTTTACCTTGAAAAGTAAAGAAATTATTATTCAAAATTAAATCCAAAAGCTGACATATATTACTGACAAAAGTATTGATAAAAGTTATGAACTTACTTTGATAAGACCTGACAAATTCTACACTAATATCTTTTATAATACAGGTATATAAGAATCCACATCTAGAGTTACCAGGCAAGTTTCAGTCCCAGAAAAACAGTTTAAATAAATCCAAAAGTACCCAAGAGTCTTTTAAATAAAAATTAGTGACTTTCACTAGTGGGTTTAAGATTTTGTCCAGATAAATTGACAGATTTTCTATTTTACTTTAGCTGCCACAACAACTGGACTCAAAGGGTCACAATTATTTTTGTGAATTTTTGGTATACCAAAAATTCTAAATATAATGATATTCAACTTTTAAAAAATAATTTGTGCAAAAATCAATAAAGCCCTGATATAATATGTAAAGCAAACAGCAATCAGTAAACTTAAACATTTGATATTTACTCCTTAATTCATAGCAAGTTCTATCACTCAAACGTTAATTTAGCTTAGAAATATAGATATCAAGAGTCCATAATGATTATATTGCTGCCCTTATCAGCTTTTATGATACATATATTGCTTGCATTTTTTTAAATCTAATAAAGCTTTTCTTTCTCCACAAGTGAGATTGAACCTGTGTTTCCTAATATTATCTTGAAGTAAGAATCTGATTTATTTGTCACAAACATCCTAGAAGTTTGTAAAGTGAAATATAAATGTGGATTAACAGTACTAATTCCTTGATCACATGTTCGGCAGCAGAATTATGTTTGTTTTCAAGTCAGAGTGTAAAACTGCTGAGTAGTAATGATTATTCAGTGACAGGGATTAATTTACTGCTGCTTCTGAGGGGTAGACATTGCTGGCTGCAGTTATGGCTAAATACTTACTGGTTCCTTCAATTTAGCTCTTCTGCTTAACTGTGGTGGGCAGTGATCCACACAGCACTATGCAAAGCTGTATTCAACAGAAACAGGCACTTTCACTTTCAAATTCTCTCTTAGGTATCCTGGCTTCCTAAAAATCCTTGAAAATACATTTGTGCAAGTTGGACTTAACATAATAGTAGATGTCTGGATGATCACTGCTATAGTAGCATTAGCTATATTGGGTTATAACCAACTAGCTTGCAAAGCTTCAGGTCACCTTTAACTCACCCAAACTGTTAAGCATCTTGGGCTGAGCTGATTAAAACCCTTCAGACCTTTCCTGCCAGCAGAAAAAGGGGAGGCTTAGCCCAGAAAGGACAATGCTAGGAACAGAAAAGTGAATCTCTACACCTTGGCATAAAATAAATAAATACATAAACACACAGCAAAAACAAGGGGAATGGAGGGAGGGAATAGCAACTGCAGTAGTAATCACTTGAACATCTACTGTTATGGAAAGTTTAACTTACACAACTGTACTATGTTCTTCATATTTATTACTGTTGCAGCAGCCTTAGCTATATGGGTAGATTACCATAACTAACTATATTTTGGAAGGAGAAGGGCCCAGGTGTCCCTGAAGATTGGTCTTATCAAAGCATGATCTAGACCTAGAGAAGGACTCAGTCTTATAATGCTATGTAAAAGTATGTACAGAGGACCAAGTAGCCATTTCTAGAATACTTCTAGAATCCAACCCTTTCCAAAAAGCCACAGATGAAGCCAAGATCCAGGCAGAGTGGGCCTTGACCCTGCTTGGAATAGATTTGTTATGGTGAGTATAAAAAAGGTAACAACCATTTAAAAATAGCCTGTTTTGACACAAGTTGTCCCTTCTTACCTTCACAAGAAATGAACACTTACTTGAAGATCTGTAAGATTTAGTTCTGTCTGTCAAGATAGCAGCTGAGTTGTCAATGGACATCCGAGGTATGGAATATCCTTTCTCCCTCATTTTTAGGTTCAGGAAAGAAAATGGGGAGATGGATGGTTTGGCTTAAAGTAAACTTGGATACCACTTTAGGAATAAAAAAAAGGATTAGCTGTCAAAGAAACCCTGCATCTGTGGAAAATGAGCTAGGGTTGACTCAACATAACAGCTTTCAACTCAGATACCCTTTTTGCAGATGTCACAGCAATCAGTAATACTGTTTTCCATGTCAAGAACCTCAAGTCAACCTGATTAGCTGATTCTAATGGAGCAACTGCTAGATTCTCTAACACAAAATTAAGATCCCAGCGAGAGGCTACCAGTTTTCTAGGAGGCCTGTTATGCAAAAACCCCTTTCAAGAACATTTTGACATGAGACTGCATTAAAATAGAAGGGTCCATGGGCATACATGCTGAAATAGCCAATAAATGTACTTTGATAGTGGAATAAGAAAGTAGCCACATGATAGTAACTAACACTAATATTGTAAAATCAGAGAACAACTAGCCTGAATACATGCTGGTTATTTTCTTGTCACCAAATAGAAAACATTTTCCATTTGCTAATATATGATTTTTTAGTAGAAGGCTTTCTTGCCTCCATTAGTACCTTCACATCCCCAGAAAGCAGGTCCCTAAAATGAATTGAGGCCCTATCATCCAGGCAGTTAACTGAAAATTATTAATGTTGGGGTCTATCAAACACCCCTGATCTTATGTGAGTAGATCCAGTCCATGAGGATGCTTGAGGTAATTGCCCTTGGCCATTTACAAAAGAAGGGAGAGCCACAGTTGCCTGGGTCAGAAGGGAGTCATCACAACGATCTTGGGGGATTCATTGTGAATCTTCAGACATACCCTGGACATTAGTAGAACGGGTGGAAAAGCATACAGTTTTGCTCTGATGGAATGTGGAATGCCTGTAGAGTGATACTGTGCTGTGAAGCTATACTTCAAGCTAACATGGCTAGTCTGAAAAGGGTGTGCAACCTGGCTTTCCCTTGCTTCCTGATGTACGACACAACTGTGGTATTGCCTGTAACCACTTGAAGAGGTCCCAGGGACCAAAGATAGTTGAGTGTCTTTTTCAGGGGAATCACTTTTATCCCCCCCAGAAACTTCTCCCCAAATAAAGTCAGAAATATCTGTGGTGAATGACTTTGAAGAAGGGGGGGAGTAGAGGAGACATGGATTTAAGGATACCTCTTGTCTCCAGGTAAAAGATTTCTCTTCTGACAAACCTCAGCAGTGTGATCTGAAAAGATAAAGGGTGTTGATACTGGGACCAGAGAGATTTCACATACCACTATATCTTTCTCATGTAGAGTCATGCCAGGGGTATCAAGAGAATCATAGATGCCATGAGACCTAAAATCATGAGTTATTCCCTTGCAGTGAACTGAAGTCTGAGTGGAAAACCTTAGAAATAGATCTGGATAAAGATCTTTTTTTTCCTATGGAAGAAAAGCTCTATGAATTAAGTGTCTAGTTGACATCCCAGGAACACAGTTCCATGACAGGGAGTCAAGAAAGACTTTTGAATGTTTTTTTGGAATCCAATTTGTGCAAGAGATCTCTCAGGAAAGAGATTCTTGACACCTAGAAAAAGACTATGCAAAGGTAAGCAAGTCATCTAAATATTGAAAACTGTCAATACCCTGTAGCCTGCAATGAGTTATAATCAGAGTTAAACACTCATGGTGCAGTGGATAGTTCAAAGGACAAGCAGAAAACTCTTAATGTGATCCAAACACACAAAATCTTAAGAAACATGTGAAGTCTGGATAAATAGGGATGTGATGATAAGCTTCTTTTAAGTCTAGTGTTATCAGGAAACTTGAAAAAGGAATAACAGGTAACATGTTGTGAAATGACATTATGAATTTGGGCACTATCATAAGCAGGTTTAGAAAAGAAAGATCCAGAACTGGCCTCCAAACATTTTCTTTCTTTGGCACTAGGAACATGCTTGAATAAAATCCCTTCCCCCAACTGGAAGGCGAAACTGATTCTATCAATCCTTGAAGCAGCATGTGATGGAGAACAGTCTAATCTGCAGAATGAGGAATGACCCCCCCACACACACACACACACCAGAAAGAAGGAATTTCAACCTACTGCCATTGATGAATGATTTTCAAAATGCAATTGTCTGAAACAATTTGCTGCCAAAGAGAACAAAATGCAGATTCAGACTTTCTGGAAGTGAAAGATGGCCAGGATGGGAGGGAGTTAAAATGTTTCTTGAACAGACATTTATACCTGCTGGAATGTCCTTGGTTTTGGGAGGTTTGAGACTTCTTTTTGGACCCCGACCCTCCCTTGCCATTTCTTCTTAAACATTAACAAAATTTAAGAAAATGGAAGGTATTTTCCCCAAAGAGAATTTAACTGCCCAACAAAGGAAAGCACAAGTCAAGCTGTTGATCCTCAAAAGCCACAGAGGGGCTTAGTCTTTGGCAGCAGTAAACCTCTGAAGGGCTCTGTGTCCAAACTTGTCTTTTAGTCAGCTCAGCTTGAGCTGCCTGACAGTTTGGGCACATAAAAGGTGACAGCAGATTCTAGAGATCCATCAGGAGTACTGGCTTCAACAAGAACAAAGCGGCCCTGAGGGGTTACATTACATGCAGATGTGAGTGAGACACCCTCACTACTGACTGATAAATGCCGAACACTGTGTTTGGTACAGTTGTGAGCAGAGGAATTAGATACCTATAGCCATATATTCCATGGCTTTAGCTGGGTGATATTTCACTCTCTGCTGCTTGCCTCTCACCTCCTGGCGAAATGAATGGGCTGTATTGGGCAGTGGAGAGATGGGGCAGTGATGGTCACTAAGGTAGGAGATAAAAGTAGCAGAAAAGAAAAAAATAATCTGCCCTGCCCTTACACCTTGTGCATTGTTATCACAGTCTCCCAGCGTACTATTTCCTGATGACAAGAAGTTACTCTTCCATCAATTTCTTTATCTTTCTTTGCTCCATTCTAAGAGGAAGGTGCATGCAGCCTATTGGGACTCTTTCATCATGCCAGTAATCCTTCAGCATTATGTATCTAGAGTCTTGTCTTGACGGTAATGGTGTCTCGTGTGACAACAGGGATATTTCTCTTCTATGTCTTGCACTTGTGTACCTGGCATATACCACCCCGATTCCGAAACCTAATTTAACTAGCATTTGTTTCTCCATTTGATCTAAACTAGTCTTAGAGGATGTGGATTCAAAGTATGCCAGAACCTTTGAATGTTTGACAGGATCAATCTCCCTATTATTACTCCAACATAGTATTCTCAGTCTGCTATACCTCCTCAAACTAAAGCTGTTTAAATTGTCTCTCTTTATATATTGCCTTTAGCTTTATTAGCAAGGAGGTGTGATGCTTTCCCCTTAGGGTGTGCTTCATTATTTTACTGTCATCATGTTATATCTTTTTCTCCAACCTTTCAAACAGTATAAAAAACAGGATTTTTAATACAGTGAACTATATAAGAGCCAAATGTATTTACAGTTCTACCCAGAGGGGAAGCTCTAAATAGTCAACCTCTGAAACAGACTCTATGTCCTAATCAAGTGAGTGAAGGTATGAATAAATTCTTCTCTGTGTCAGAAGAGCATTATCTGTTAACAAATATCCCTTCTGTCCCCAAGACCATATCTTACCCTACTGAGCAACAGAAGAAAGGATTCAGCATTGGTGTCAGTTTAGTTCTTAACAGTAAATAGAGTCTTCATTTGTGAGTCCAAATTATTTCACTGAAACAGATGCAGTGCACTACATTTGATATTGTTTTGTAGTCGTCAAGTCAAATGCAATCCAGTAATGATACTTCTATGTCATTTTAACTATGCAGCTTATTGGAAAAGATTTTTTATGTATCTCCTTTAAGTCCATTCCTTTCCTGTTTTGCTCTGCTATCATGAGATTTTGTACAACTTACGGCTCAGTATAGTTACTCATTCCAATTTCCTGAGTTCTTATTTCTATTAACATCACTTAGGGATAAGTAATGCTTTAGGATCACATTTCACAAAGAGCCCAAGGCTTCTGCTTCCCTAGCTAATATTTATCAGTAAAGATTAATAAATCGTTAGCATGTAGTCTGTTCAATAGTGCATTATTCTGTTGTGCAGTCATGTTTTTCTAAGTGCATCATGTTTTCACCTTTTTATCTTAAATGTACAAATGGCAAATGTAGTAAAAAATGGGGTAAATTAATCATTTTACCATTTTAAAACCTATTTATAACAAATACTTACTTGTTCAGTGATTTAGTTTCGCTACAGGATTTGGTTTCTGTTGCCATTTGTAGCTTCTCTGAGGACCAGTGCTGTGCACTGATCCAGTGTAATTACCTCATAGAAAAAAACGCAGCTCACTTACATCACTCTGACTCTAGGGTTTGCGCAGCATTTCTATTTAGAGCAGTTTGGCGCATTGCTTGTGATGTTGTAGGAGGCCCAAGTACCCAACCAATCAAGTCCATTTTTCTTAATTTAACCTTTGTTGCCTGGATTAGTCCCAAAAGGCTAGAGGCCTCTTTTCAGGGCAAAACAGAGGTGGCATTTATATCACTATGGAAAATTTGGCCAGGACATTGGCGAACTTTTGCTACTCTTTTCGATAGGCACCATGCAATCTCCTACATCCATCTGAACTACCACCAACTCAGGAGGGTGGGACCTCAGTTCAATGCAGTACCCCTTAATGCTACACTGCAATATTAACAATCCAAACACTTGGAGTGGGAGAAGCAATCACACCCCAAGTATGCTAGCTGTTGCACCACTGGCATTGACTTTTCCATCTGGTTTACCCTCCTCTAAACTTACAATTACATGCCACCCCTTTTCCCGTCTTTGGTAAAATATTCAATGAAAATATGCCCTTTTGGCAAAACCAAGAAATATATGAAAAAGTAGCTACAGACATTTTGTAGATAAAAGCAGTACTTTTTACTCGTTATTGAATAAATGCTCACATTATCTTTTATAACTTGATTCTCTTCAAGAAAAAATACATATTCTTGTACACTGTTACCTTCTTAAAGGAGGGAAAGTAGGGTTCTGTTTCAGATGCCTTATTTTTATTTACTTGTCAAAGATAACATTTTTCTTTGCCTTTGTTCAGTTCTTTTAAACAGGGAAAGGGATCCAGTGATGAATGTTTCTGCTTCCCTATTTCCAGTTGGGTAGAGGCCATCACGAGTGTTGGGAGGCATGCACAGACTGTGCAGCTGCTCACATTTTTAGAAATGGAGTGCACTGATTATTACTGTCTGTGCATGCCATGTACACAATCTTCAAAAGACAGTAAGCTGCTGTGGGAAATGCAAGCCTAAGAAATTCTCACCTTGGTGCTATCAAGAACTATTTTCTGTCATTATTTTATTTTTTTATAATTTATTTAAAAGTAAAGACATCTTTACTTTGAAATACATGAATTCATTTGGAATGTCAAGCAGATGTTTTTATCTTGTACAGTTTTAACTTTTTAATGACCTTGAGGGTAGAAGCTAGAAACATCACTTTTTAACTCCAATGTGCCTTGCCAGAATTCTCACTGATCTGGCAAAATAATTGGACCCAATACCTCCGATATTTCTAAACGAGCTGAAAAAGAAAAGTGAATAAGACAATTACCAGCTCAGCAGCTGGTATGCAGAGTTAAGACGGTGAGCTGTAGTCCCTATGAACCATCCAGAAGCCATGACAACCTCATCACCAGCACGTGGCCTGTCGCAGTTGATGCTTATAGCCAGTCTCATTGCTTATATAAATGTGAAGCCCTTTATCTAGTGCAGTGTCTCCCTTTTTTCATTGGTCATTTGACATGCCAACCTCTCAAGTATCTAATACAGTGTCTCCCTTTTTTCATTGGTCATTTGACATGCCAACCTCTCTAGCTGCTGGCTAGAGCAATCTAAACATATAATTATTGTATATAATAACAAACTAAAATAACTTTTTAGCATTTGTTTTCATTGCCTCAAGTTATAAACTGGTCAGAAGACTGGGGCAAAAATGTTGCACCAACCTTTTTTTGTCTTGTAACAGCATCTTGTGATAAAATTGCTTATAAGCAAGTTGCTGTTGTGGCAAGTCAGTGATCTTGTTCTAGTTAACATGAAAGAAAATGTACCAACCCTAGCTCTGAATGGATACATCTGACTATATGTGATTACCTTCAGAACCAGTGTCCATGCATAGTTTATGACCTTGTAGTTTGTGTGACAAACATATACATTTGATCAGCACAAAGAGGTGATACATAGCAAAGAATAATTTTCATATTAGATATGTACAGTTTATATTACCCTTATTGAGAAATGTACACTTAGTTCATTTTGCATGGTTCAGTTTTGTTCCATGTTTTCCTTATGATAACTTTGGCAATACTTTAGCCACACACACAATTGTTGTAGTATGTATCATATTATAATTTGCTAAACCACAAGTAGCACAGTGACTGACTTGATGTGCCCTGAACCCATTTCGGGTGTATATTACGTTATCAAACTTTTAAAAGTTCGAACGTCATATGGTCGACACCATATGATCGAACTCTTAAAAGTTTGAACGTTTCAATGGAGATCTCCGTACAGTGTGCAATGGGAAGATTTCCCTTTCCTGCACTGTAGTGCGATCTCTGAGTTGGTATAGTTAAAGAGCGGGGGGTGTGGGGAGTGCAGGGGGTTTTGCCCCCTGCTTAAAATGGTCAGGTAGGTTTTTTATGTTTTTTTTTTTAGCTTTTTGAACTTTTAAAGGTTCGATCATATGGCTTCGACCATATGATATTCAAACTTTTAAAAGTTTGATAATGTAATATACACCCCCCATTTCTTTCAAAGTGATTAAGATGCAGTACTAATCAATATTTTAATACCACTGAGTAATTTCACTAGTGGGCTTACTAATGCTGATGAAATATCAAACATTCAGTCACAAATGTCATTTCTAAAACATGCATAATAAACCTACTGATGAATGTTTTTTTCAACTGGCACTTAAGGTTCCTTTAACTAATCTGTGATGCTCAGTTATATTAGACCCGTGTATTCTGAACTAATTCCCATTGCAGGAAGTTTTTAAAAGTAGGTTTCTGCTTTGTGAACAGCTAACAAAAGTTGTTGCTTTTGATACATAAAAATTGTTGCTTTTGATATATAAAAAAGTGACAATTTATTCAAAAGACATAAATCAGTATCACTACTACTATCTCACTTCTCCTATTACAAAATTCAGAAAGATAGTAAGATAATATTACAAACATTTCAGAAGGGATGTGCACGCAGCACTACCTATGTACTTAACAGATTTGTGGCTCCTAGTCAAATAAGCCAGCAGTAATCTGCACTTAGCTTAGGGTGGATAGACTAATGCTATCCTGAAATGAACTGCACTGCTGCTGCTGCTGAGATACTTAGAAAATTTCTTATATGACTGAAGTGTGATGTGAATCTAAGTTTACATATTTTAAAGTGCCTCAACTCAATTGCTTTTATCAGCTGCCAATCACACTGCATTTTATCGCTTTTACATTTCATAAAGCTAAGTAATATATACAACCCCAGGTTCTGTGAAGATGTAGGCAGAAAAAAATTGTATCAGTTCATCTGTTTATTCTCTACTTTCTATGTGCTCTGCTCTGCAACACCATCTCTGATTTCCCTTTTTCCCTATATATATATATATATATATATATATATATATATATATATATTTATATATATACATATATATATATATATATATATATATTTATATATATACATAAGTGGACTAAAGGGGCCTATGGACAGCATGTTAAAACATAGCTGCTACCATACATAACAGGCGTGTATATGCAATGGCTAAAATGTTATCATCACCTATGGAAATCAGTTTAAACTATATAAACACAGCTTCCGAAAGCTAAAACACATTTAGGTTTATAACATCTTTGGGTGCATAATATTCTTCAAGGTTTCTTCCTTATGTTTTTAAAACGAGGTTACATTTAAATTCTTGCACCCTTCTAAAAGTTAACATAAAGGATTCCAAAGAAAAGAATATTTTTATTTATCATCAACTGAATACATATTGGGAGCTGTACAGATCTTCTAGTAAAGCATAGCTTCATAGAAAAATGGACTTTGCTTTTCCACATGTACAGAAAAAGTATATTTTAAGTTGTACAATTTCCTATGAGATACTGAAAGAAAATTCAATACAGAATCATTCATGGGGGGGGGGGGGGGTATTTCCTTAACTAGTACTTGTTTTGGCAGTAATAAAGTTGACTGTCTTGACAAAGTATAGCTCAACAACAGTTTTTTGGGAGTAGAGTAACTCAAAAAAAAAACATGACTACTGGTGGCTTTAAATTTTCTCTCTCTCTCTGTATGCGTGTGTGTGTGTGTGTGTGTGTGTGTGTGTATATATATATATATATATATATATATATATATGTATATATATATATATATATATATATATATATATGTATTTTTTTTATATATATATTATATATATAGATATAGATATATGCATACACTGATATTTTTTGTACATGGGGTCGGGGTGTCCCTTCAACACTGACAATCATCTAGAACCAAGATTTACACAGCTGGGTGGCTAGCCCTGCCACAGTTATTCATCCATACCACACACTCACTCACACCTAGAGCCAATATTTATATACATCTCCAGTCTTAGATCACATGACAGTGAAGAAAAGGCAATTGCCACTCCCTTTATTTACTGCAACATCGTACATGTAAATACCGACAAAATGTGGTAAATGCATTTTCATAGTTTTTACTAATATTTGCAGTGTTTCAACAAATAACAGTTAAGCACTTGGCAGGAATTACCAGGACAGGCTAATAAGTCCAGCAAAAAGAGCAGTTGTAAGAACAACCACAAGTCGCACTTTGCGCAGAAAGACAGCAACAGCAGGATGCTGGTGGTGGTTCCACAGTATAGGTGATAAAGGATTAATAGAGGAACCTCAAATCAAATTTTGACTGTTGGTCCTACAGAAAAAAAAATGCACATTACCTATGAGTCAGACGAATCAGACTTGCCAAGCTGCAGTACTAAAAACACTCACATCATTAAATGAAGTATTTATTTAAATACAGCAACATAAAGCATAATACTGTTACTGTATTTTTGAAATATGGAGTAAAACAGAGCACCTAGATATGTATTAAACTAAAGCTATCCCTAGCCTTTAGGTGCAACCCATGTATTGTTTTTTTTCAAGTAGTTGCCTCTTGCACTTTTACTATAAATCCTACACTTTCTGCACTATTTTTATCAAATGCATTAATTATTAGGTAGTCATACTGTTTAAAAATAATGTGTTTTGTCAAAAATATAAATGAATATTTACTGGATTAAGGTCAAACCCTAAAGTCTGTTATACAATGTTTGTGTGTGTGTGTGTGTGTGTGTGTGTGTGTGTGTGTGTGTAGCCTCACACAGCACCTAAATGTCATTCACCAGAAAAATATTCATAATTTACGTTACATTTTTATAGTAAGACTTTCATATTTTCCATACCACATTCACCAAGTTTGTTCTTGATGAACGTTCTTTTCACATCTTATCCAGAGATGGAATTTAATAAACTGTGGTAGCATTACACTCAGCATACACTCTACTTGCTTGATACTGGTGCTTTTATAACAGTCAATTTTGAAACATAATTTTAATGACACATGGTGAATCCTTACTAAATTGTGTGCATGCAAAAGTTATTTTTTGCAGAGAAAAGTCAAATTAGCAATTTCCTAGCTTTAACATTGACATGAAGATTCTTTTCATTTCACTCGATCGCACTCTATACTCTACATTATATTACAATGTCATTTAATTTTTTCTCATGTAAATTGAACCCTTGTCTATGCTTTCATATCCTATTAATCCATTTCAGATCATACCACAGTATATCAAAAGTGTAGTCTTAGACCGGACTACAAAACATACCTCTGAGCTGTATTTCTCTTGTTTCTCATTCATTAGTGACTACATTTGTTTCATTAATCTACATACAATGTGTACCATTCTGTAAGCTGAATACATTCTACATAGCTTTCACTAGTACTGACTTCTTTACAACAAAAGTTTTTCTTTTTCTTTTACTTCATGACTTTGGTGATTTAATGTTGTCTTTTGCTGTATCAAAATCATAGAACATCTTATCACCCTCATGTTACATCGTTCCTAAAATCCATTTCCAAAACATATAGTTGACTCATTTGTTCCCAGACTGGATCCGCAGCTAGTATGCAGGTGTTACTTAAAGGACAGATTCTTTGTTCCTCACCAGAACACTACAGGTACACTAACCAGCATACCTCCTAAACATCATATGCTCCTAAATTCAAATACTCTCACAAAACTACTGAAGTTTAACCTGTTCAACTACTGCTTGTTTTGTTTCTAGAAATCAAAAGCAGGAGTTACATTTGTTTACACTTTCTCATATTTTCTTAGAATACTGTCCTTATTTATCTTGTAACACTGGAAATAATACATACTGGGCAAGTTTTCCTGTTTCTATCCCTCCTGACTTATTGCTGTTTGAACTCTGTACTTATCTCTGTATATATTTCGATTTATGGTTTTGTGGAACTTTTCTCCCAGGGCCTCCAATAAAAATGCATTATGTCCAGAGCAAGTTTCTTGGTTAAAATGTAACAAATAATTAAAATAATATGATCAGCATGATTAATATTCTGGGTCAGAGAAAATTAATACTCCCAGACATCAATGCACCATTTGTACCTTCACCATGTAACCTTATTAAATGTTTTCAATAAAGCATAATGGCCAATATTCATAATATCTTGCATAGCATATAGTGTGCACACCTCTCAATTTTTGTCTCTCTTAAAACCAGGCTGCCTCGTGGTTTTGGCATCTTTTCAGGCTTGCTAGTTGTTGCTGAAGCACCTACCAAGGGGAGAAAACGCTGAGAGAAGAAAAGGAGCCACTTTTGTGATTTTAAATATTTTCTTCTGATTTTTTGTTAAGTTTTACTGCTTTGCCGCCTACGTTTTGGCATTTTCTGGTTTGCTAAAGTTTATATCTGTAACAGTAACAGTACTTGGAACACATCTAGAACCTGTTTACTGCATTTCCTGTGTTGCACTTAATTTAAAATAGTTTTTTTTTTCTCTAAAAACTGCATTTTACCTGATTTTGGCCTAGCACTCAAGTGTGGGGTCATTTATTGCACTGTTGTGATTATTTTACTGCTTGTGTATATCTGCTACCTTTAAACTACAACAAAAAGAAAAAAAAAATCTTGCTTTTTTCCCACTTTCTGAAAGTTAAGAAAGTTCAGTTACAGATTTGCTGTTCTGAACTGTTTGGAAATTTCTAGAAGGCCAGTGCTTGCTTGGGGTAAAGGGAAGTCTCTGTGTTCACCAGTGGGAGTGGTTAATACTGAACAGCCTGCCTGTCCCTGGAGGAGTGGTTACTACCTAGAAGCTGTAGTTTTATTGGCCATTTTAGGTCAATTCTAAACTCCTTGATCTGTCTCTCTTAAAACCAGGCTACCTCGTGGTTTTGGCATCTTTTCAGGCTTGCTAGTTGTTGCTGAAGCACCTACCAAGGGGAGAAAATGCTGAGAGAAGAAAAGGAGCCATAGTTGTGATTTTAAGTATTTTCTTCTGATTTTTTAAGTTTTACTGCTTTGCTGCCTACGTTTTGGCATTTTCCGGTTTGCTAAAGTTAATATCTGTAACAGTAACAGTACTTGGAACACATCTAGAGCCTGTTTACTGCATTTCCTGTGTTGCACTTAATTTAAAATCGTTTTTTTTTCTCTAAAAACTGCATTTTACCTGATTTTGGCCTAGCACTCAAGTGTGGGGTCATTTATTGCACTGTTGTGATTATTTTGCTGCTTGTGTATCTCTGCTACCTTTAAACTACAACAAAAAGAAAAAAAAAAAAAAAATCTTGCTTTTTTCCCACTTTCTGAAAGTTAAGAAAGTTCAGTTACAGATTTGCTGTTCTGAACTGTTTGGAAGTTTCTAGAAGGCCAGTGCTTGCTTGGGCTAAAGGGAAGTCTCTGTGTTCACCAGTGGGAGTGGTTAACACTGAACAGCCCGCCTGTCCCTGGAGGAGTGGTTACTACCTAGAAGCTGTAGTTTTATTGGCCATTTTGGGTCAATTCTAAACTCCTTGATCTCTCTCTCTTAAAACCCTACAACTCTCTTTTTGCGCAGTTTTGCACACTGAGCAGCGTCGGGTAGCACCGCCTAAACAGGTTTAAACTATTCCAGGCTCCACAAAGTCTGCTCTTCACTTTTTCCCTTAGAACTGTTCAAACTCTCAAAGTAATCACTCTATTCTCTTTCTAAAGCCCTGCACTTGCTCAGCTCTTATAAGGAAACACTAACTAACTAAAGCACTACACCCTCCTTGACTTCTCATAAGTATTAGACTCCCGATTGGTCCTTCCTGATCAAGTGAAAATCAGTTCCCTTTCTAATCATCTGATCAGTAAAAACAGTTCCCTATACTAATCTGGTATGTCCAAGGGTCAGTTTCAAGGCTACTCTCCAGTCCAGCTGGTGAATCTGGGAATTTTGAGGCAATGTTACAATTGCCTTATGTACACAGACAACCCTCTCCTCCTTCCAACAAACTCTAATACATGTGAGAGATGCAGTTACACAGCCAAACTGGAGGCAGAGTTCTCTCAACCCAAGACTGGTACAGTCAGTCAAGAGGAAAAGGTAACCACCCACACCACAAATCCAGTCTCACACAGACCTATTGCATCTGCATACTCAACACAAACACACAAAAACATACTCAGAGGCTCTAAATAAAAATCTGCCTAAACAGCAAAGACCTCCTAAGCAGATATCCAAGCAACAGCCACCCCTCAACAGTACCCATGAGTCACATATCTCACAAAATCAGTGTGCCTCACAACCACAGCCCTTAAGGCCAAACAACACACCAAATACATTTGTTATAGGGGACTCTATTGTCCGGCACACTGACGTCCCGCTCACCAGACTGAACAAGGAGAAGGTCACTGTAAGCTGCCTGTCGGGTGCCAGGATCCGCCACATAATGCAAGCACTCAGGTCACTCCAAAGCAAGTACAAGTATGATTCCATCATTGTCCATGCTGGTGTGAATGACCTGAGATGTACCTCCCTGGACTACATGAAAAGAGACATAGAGGAGCTCTCTGACCATGTAGCCCAGGCTGGTATGACCCTGACCTTGAGTAGCATCTTGCCCTCACCAATAATGATGCCACAGTATAAAGACAAAATGATCAGTTTCAACAATTGGCTAAAGTATTGGTGTCATTCAAAGGGGATCCAGTGTCTGTCAGCCTGGGATGACATGCTCGACAAGCCACATTGCTTCACTAGGGACGGCTTGCACCTGTCACCCTTAGGCTTTCGTATACTGGCCAAGGCTCTTGCCACCCCATAGTGCCTTTTTAGGCAAGGCTCAAAGGACAAACCCACCTCCATAGACAACCCAAGGATAAAAAAACTAAAGGTAATGCTACTCAATGCCAGAAGTCTAAACCTCAAGATGCACGCACTCGAGGCTCTCCTCAGTATGGAGAAAATCGATGTCTGTGCAGTAACAGAAACCTGGTTCAAGGCTCCTAACAGCACCCCAGCACTACCAGGTTATAACTCCATGTGTTTCGGCCCCAAAACTCGGACCAAAGCACAAAAGGAGGTGGAGTATCTATATTCATCAAAGATACCTACACCTCAAGGATAGTGGCACAGCACGAAGCATCGGAAACCATCCATGTGCAACTAACAGTGGGAAAAACTGCCTTTCAGTTTGTAGCCTGCTGCAGAACACCCTCCCTATTACAGGAATCCCACTTGGCATTCCTGAGAACACTGGAGAATATGAAGGTCTCTCCAAACACTATGTTATTGGGTGACTTTAACTACCCAAACATTGACTGGGAAAACTACTCAAGCCCAAACACCCTCACCCAACGGTTCCTTGAATTTATAAACTCTAACGCAATGGAACAACTGGTCACCACTCCCACAAGAGGGAACAACATATTGGACATGTTCAGCACCAACATGGGGACTCTATGTTCCACACCAGAGGTAAACCCCTCATTGGTAAGATCAGACCATAAACAAATTTCCCTGGGCATCCATATCCTGTCCCCACCCCCAGCCAAGTTAATCACTGTAAAGAATTTCTCAAAAGCCAAGTTTGCACTTCTCAAGACTGAGGTGGAATCCTTCAAAGCCCCTGGGCCAGAGGATAATACAGCCCAATCCACACAATCCTTTACAAATGCATTCTATGAGCACCTGCAGGAATGCATGGATCGTTCTATCCCAAATAAAACCAAAACTCACTCCTCCAAAAACAGGAGACCGGTCTGGTGGACATAAATAAGCTATACAACAGAAGGAGGAAGCTACTACATGACAGAGCAAAATCCGAAAAAGGGAAGGCATCTCTGATCAGTATTAGCAAGAAACTTCGATCCCTCATAAAATCATGAAAGGCCAGTTTCGAAAGAAAAATTGCCCTAGACACTAAAGATAATCACAAGGCCTTCTTTAGTTATGTCAGGAACATAGGCGGAAACTCCCAGATATGCTCTGAATTGTTGCATAATGGTACAAAATATACCAAACCTACAGACATAGCCAACATCCTGGCAGACAGATTCAGCGCAAACCCCGCCCCTTCCCCCCCAAAGGAGCAAATGTCTGTCCCAACTGAATGTAACCTCCCTGACATCACAGAAGCACTGGTGAAAGCTGCCCTCTCCAAAGCAAAAAACACAGCATCTATGGGACCAGACGGTGTCCCAGGCTGTGTCTTACACGAGCTCCAAGAAGAGCTGAACCCTCACATTAAGTCACTGTTCAAACTTAGCCTTACTACAGGATATATACCCAATGAATGGCGTACAGCTACAGTGGTCCCACTCCATAAAGGTGGTGCCACAACGGACCCCGGAAACTATCACCCATAAGCCTGACTAGTCTGGTCTGTAAAGCTATGGAGCATATTATCATGGAACTCATAAACAAAGACATTGAGAGCCACCAGACACTGGACCCTACCCAATTTGGCTTTGTTAAGGGCAGATCTTGCCTCTTAAACCTAGTTGATTTCTTTGAAACAGTTACCAAAGCCATAGATGAGGGCAAGATAGTCCACACAGCCTACCTGGACCTCGCAAAAGCCTTCAACACAATACCCCACTCAGGTATCATAAATAAGCTTACCAGCTTAAATATCAACCCCTATATCACAAGATGGGTTGCAAACTGGCTCAGAGATAGAACCCACATGGTCAGAATCGTAGGTGCCATGTCCGAATCCAAACCCTTACAAGTGGCATCCCACAGGGCTCAGTTCTGGGACCTCTCTTGTTCGGTATATACTTCTCTGAGGTTCAGGCTAACACAGGGGGATTATGGCTGACAAAGTTCGCAGATGACTGCAAACTGGGGGCCATAATCAAATCTCCAGCTGACACAAGCATCCTCCAAAAGGGTCTCACAGAGACGGATGCTTGGTGCCAGAAACATGGCCTCAAGCTAAATGCTAAAAAGTGCATAGTCATCCCCTTTGGTAAAAACAAGGTGCCCACAAATTACCACATAGGTGGTAATCCATTAATCTGGAAGAAGTAATTAGAGATTTGGGGACCAACGTAGATAGTAATCTCTCCTTTGATAATCACATTGCCAAAGTGGTTAGAAAGACCTTCTATATAGCCCACCTTATCACAAAAGGGTTCGCATCTAGATCAACAGAAGTCATTGTGCCCCTCTACTTGTCACTCATCAGGTCCATAATTGAATACAATGCCCCTTTTGGGATGTACCTTACCTGACACCTGCAGCAACTGGACAGACCCAAAAAGTACCTCACCAAGAGGATCATGGGCTACAAACAGATGTCCTATGCAGCTCGACTAAAGAAACTCCAGCTCTACTCAGTTGCTTACCGCCTACTCAGAGGCGATCTATGCCTGACGTACAAAGCCATGTCAAACCCAGAATTAATGGACATGCTCCACCTCAAAAAATCCAAGTCCCTTAGAGCTACACGTTCCAGGGACCTAAACCTCAGCACAAAAATAAATAGGACATGCTGGAGGGACAGATTAATTTCCCAGAGGCTCCCCTCACTCTGGAATAGAATCCCAATTCATGTTAGACATAGCCCCTCGCTGACCCTCTTCAAGGGGAATTTGGACGCGTGGATGGGAAATCGCAAATTCATCCCTGGGATCTCCCCAGTGTCCCTGCTAGACAGAGGCACAGTAAATTAATCTTAAAAGGGTACCTTCTGTGACCTTCTTTACAGAGGCACAGTAGGCTAATCTAATAGGGAGGCGGAAGCCAAATACACTCTGGATAGGCTTATAAATGCCCTAGGGCAGATAGCCTAGTATCTACCTATGAACCTATGAACCTAAGAATTCTGGGTAAAGTCAAAAATAGTAGGGGGGACAAAGATCCAGAATCAGGGACAGTTGTTTTAAATATCACTCTAATTTGCTTAAAAAAATAATAGAACAGGTTTTGTATCAACATTCATTTTCTGAGGTATAAATATGAAATTCTAATGTCTGGCATTATTGATTGACAGTAATCCTCAGTGATTTTCAAAAAAAAATCAAACAGTTTTGGATAGACAAAGCAAAAATATGACACAAAATTAAGGGTGTTCTTCTGGACAATTGAGAAGTAGGGTAGAGCACTGATGCACAGGAAGTGGCCATGCTCAGGCATACTGCAATTAATACCACGTTAGCACTGCTGTGTAGTGAGAAGCCATGCAAATGCCTAAATGCCTATATAACATGTAAATAAAGATGCACAGTCTGAGTATATAATGAGATGCAAATGAGTGCTCCTGACAGTAGATTGTGATTCATAGACAGTAATAGGCATTCAGCAAGTTACATGCCACTATAACAGCAAAAAGCATGTGAGGACTTGAAAAACTGCTACAAGTACAGATTAAGAACAGCAGCAAGATTCATCATGTAATAATACTGCATATAAATGTGCTGCCTCTCTCAGTAGAAAGATGCTGAGGCAGGTGGCAAGAACAAAAATATGTATCACTTAACACCATCTAACCGACAGGTAGCTGACAAGACTATTTTCAGGTGGACAGATGTATTATACAGGCATTGACTTACATACTGCTCATGAACAGCAGCAGGAGTAATGTGTGGACTTCCTACAGCAGTGGACACCATCGTATAATTTGCACTTACTACACTACCTACAGGGACCTTCTCAAGACAAAGAGGGGCCACACATTGGTTGAATCATAGGCGTCAGCAAGCAAAGTAATTAATATGTTCCTCGATATGCTACTTCCACATAATTATGAGCTTATCTGTTGTCCTAACACACCAGGGGAGAGCGCTGCCAATGTTCATGGCTTTTATTACATCTCCTGCCTCTCCAAAGTCCTGATTGTTACAGACTGTACACATGTGGCAAATTTTTTTTTCCCTAGATAGCATCCATGATCTGCTTCATATTAATAGGTAGGGTTACAGTTCTATCACCCACCAAGCACTGTGTAACATACAGGAGCTCATAACAAATGTGACTGCACAGCACCCATGCAGTGGTTGTCATGCTCATACCCCGCATATGAGCTTTTATACATTACCGATTCCTGCACACTGAAATTCCACAGAGCCGCCTAGTTGCTAACTGGAGGCACTGTATTAATCAAACATATACAGAGCCAAAGACAGTGAGTAGAAATGTTTCATCTCCCCTCTTCCTTCTCATTCTGTGTTAGGTGATGCCAGATACTCAGTGCAGCCATGGGTGATGAAGCCCACACAGAAACCCACACAATATAGATGAACTGCAATAGCGTATGTATGGCCTGTTGAAGGCCCATCTCTGCTGCATGGATACATCTGGGTGGCACTGCAACCTGCCCTTGCCACAGCCTGTAAGATGTTCTTAGTTGCATGTTCCATAATTTGATTTTCCTTATTAGGCAACATGGAGACCAGTCATCCATGCTGAGCACTTTCAGACCATCTTCTGCAGCCCTTGTCACAACCAACACACCAAGGGCTGCAGCAGCCCTTGTCAGAACCAACACACTAAGGGCTGCTGCAGCCCTTATCACAACTAACACATCTGTTGGGCTGCAGCAAAGCCCTTGTCACAAACCAACACACCAAGGGCTACTGCAACCCTTGTCACAAATCCAAAAACACCGAAAGCTCAGCCATTGTTGGCAGTGAGCAGTGCCATACCCCTATATAACCTCCAGACAGTGATGTGCAATTATGCTTATGGCCACTGCAACAAAAGCAGTGGCACTCTAGTCCCAGCCCATGGGCCCATGATAACAGCTTGGTATCACAAAGAACAAACATAACAGGTACAGTAAGTTAGAGAGGCTATGAGGAAAGTGCATGGTTATTCCAACTGAGCATCAGACATCTCCCACATATACTGCACACACAGGAGGTGAGGAGAGTGAAGTAGACTGCATTTGTCAGCAATTTGGACACTAATTACATGTGTCTGACATCACACCCTGTTTGGGTCCACTATGTCACTGCAGTTAGAGATAGGGTATTGTATATTCTGGATACTCTGCATCATAGACAATATCCTCCAGTGCCATAAAGAGGGAGTGCACTACAGGACCAGAGATGCAGAGGATGGGTTCATATGTTAAGAGGTACTCATAGTCAATGTTCTCTTGGTGAGTGGCAAGGAAATTACTAAGCATGACCAATGATCTGAGAGTTATTGTGTCTGAAGCTGGCTTGATGTGACAGAACTCACGACAAGTATTTAGTGTTATTGTGGGAATGGGACCTGTACAGAGTCTACTGGTGAAGTTTCCTGCCCCTGGAGCCTAGCAGCTTTTTGCCCTACAACATGAGTGGTGGACTGAGATTTCTAGACTTGCAGGACCAGACTGTGCACTACAATGTCATCCCAGTGCGACCAGCCTGTGTATACACTCAACCCCAATCTCAGACGACAATGCTGGATGAGGCAGTGATGGAACTTGCTATCCTCTGTATGGAGGTGGATATAGCTGCAATGGATGCCATGACAGTCCTCCTGAGACTTGGCCTAACATTGTACCTGGAGCTCATGGCCTCACCAAGGCACTGCCTGTGCTGAGTGATATCCTCACAGAAGCCACATACCATACATCCCTATGTGGCGCAGGCAGCAGCAAACTGTGCCCAAATTACAGCCCTGAACATCTGCTGATTCAGATGCTGACTGCATATCAAGAGCCAGCTGTAACATGCCAGGCTGACAAAAAGTGGATATAACCACAACAGATGCAGTACAATCCTTTACTCCTGCCACAACAGGAGGGAGCAGTGCTTTGGTGCTGGTTCTGTAATGAAGGAGCCCCCTCAACAAGGATGATGAGTGCTGTACAGCCAGTGGCTCATGTATAAATGAGGCCATACCTTCACCCTAAAGAAGTGGTGGAAAGCCAAGCAGGAGAGGTATGTACAGTGCCCATGATTCTGCAAAATGACTCAGTCTGTTCCTTGGAATTGTCTTCAGACCTGGCCTAGGTGCTGACATTATCCTGTTGTTCTGAACCAGCTTGTACACGTGTCACCACAGCAATGGTCTGACCTAAGAACATGCAGTACAATACAGAACAGAGTGAATCTTAATATCCATGTTACATGTCAGGCCCTGTGCTTTGTGCATCAAAAACAGTGGTATAGAGTATACAAATTTAGAACGGACACACATCTCTGCTGCACCCTTTTTTTTACACTAGAAAGTGTTTTATTTACATACTCTTATATTGTCATATACATTGCCATGCTTAAAAAGTTTTAATTTTATCAATGTCTTTACAAATGAACTAACTAAGTATGTATGTGTATATTTAGTTAGGGTATTTATTTACATACTTATGTGTAGAACATTTATTTATTTATTTATATATTTATACATTTATATATTTATAGAGGCTATAACCTCACTAAATTCATTACTTTCATGGTTGATTACTTTGCCAAAATGAATTAATGCATTTTTCATTTTTTACTTACTGCATTGGCTTATATTAAATATTTAAATACTTAATACCAACAATAATAATAACTATTTTACTTGTAAACTGTACAGTTTTAAACTTAATTTAATTTAGGTTACTTATTTATAAGAAGGTTGTATTTAGTAGTTCACTTGTGCTTTTTACTTGTATTTAATACCACTTTAAATGTGGGTGGTTTTTAAAATTGATTGTATTATAAATATATTAATTAACTGATTGAAATTTGTCTGAAGAAGTTGCTCTACTGTTGAGCGACGAAAAGCGCTTTACAATACAATTAAACCTGTGTTCCTCAATTCCTGTGGATGTTAATTGGAGCTTTTTTCGTGGTGAAATAGTTTGTTTCAAGATATAGTTTGTTCTGTATGTATCACTTAGCACCATCTAACCGACAGGTAGCTGACAAGACTATTTTCAGGTGGACAGATGTATTATACAGGCATTGACTTACATACTGCTCATGAACAGCAGTAGGAGTAATGTGTGGACTTCCTACAGCAGTGGACACCATCGTATAATTTGCACTTACTACACTACCTACAGGGACCTTCTCAAGACAAAGAGGGGCCACACATTGGTTGAATCATAGGCGTCAGCAAGCAAAGTAATTAATATGTTCCTCGATATGCTACTTCCACATAATTATGAGCTTATCTGTTGTCCTAACACACCAGGGGAGAGCGCTGCCAATGTTCATGGCTTTTATTACATCTCCCTCTCCAAAGTCCTGATTGTTACAGACTGTACACATGTGACAAAATTTTTTTTCCCTAGATAGCATCAATGATCTGCTTCATATTAATAGGTAGGGTTACAGTTCTATCACCCACCAAGCACTGTGTAACATACAGGAGCTCATAACAAATGCGACTGCACAGCACCCATGCAGTGCCTGTCATTCTCATACCCCGCATATGAGTTTTATACATTACCGATTCCTGCACATTGAAATTCCACAGAGCCGTCTAGTTGCTAACTGGAGGCACTGTATTAATCAAACATATACAGAGCCAAAGACAGTGAGTAGAAATGTTTCATCTCCCCTCTTCCTTCTCATTCTGTGTTAGGTGATGCCAGATACTCAGTGCAGCCATGGTTGATGAAGCCCACACAGAAACCCACACAATATAGATGAACTGCAATAGCGTATGTATGGCCTGTTGAAGGCCCATCTCTGCTGCATGGATACATCTGGGTGGCACTGCAACCGGCCCTTGCCACAGCCTGTAAGATGTTCTTAGTTGCATGTTCCATAATTTGATTATTAGGCAACATGGAGAACAGTCATCCATGCTGAGCACTTTCAGACCATCTTCTGCAGCCCTTGTCACAACCAACACACCAAGGGCTGCAACAGCCCTTGTCACAACCAACACACCAAGGGCTGCAGCAGCCCTTGTCAGAACCAACACACTAAGGGCTGCTGCAGCCCTTATCACAACCAACACACTAAGGGCTGCAGCAAGCCCTTGTCACAACCAACACACCAAGGGCTACTGCAACCCTTGTCACAACCAAAACACCGAGGTCAGCCATTGTTGCAGTGAGCAGCAGCCATACTATAACCTCCAGACAGTGATGTGCACTGCTTATGGCCACTGCAACAAAAGCAGTGGCATCTAGTCCAGCTCCATGGGCCCATGATAACAGTTTGGTATCACAAAGAACAAACATAACAGGTACAGTGTTAGAGGCTATGAGGAAAGTGCATGGTTATTCCAACTGAGCATCAGACATCTCCCACATATATCACACAGGAGGGAGAGTGAAGTAGACTGCATTTGTCATAATTTGGACACAATTACATGTGTCTGACATCACACCCTGTTTGGGTCACTATGTCACTGCAGTTAGAGATAGGGGTATTGTGGCACTGGATACTCTGCATCATAGACAATATCCTCCAGTGCCATAAAGAGGGAGGCACTACAGGACCAGAGATGCAGATGGGTTCATATGTTAAGAGGTACTCATAGTCAATGTTCTCTGGTGAGTGGCAAGGAATTACTACATGACCATGATCTGAAGTTACTGTGCTGGCTTGATGTGACAGAACTCACAACAAGGATTTAGTGTTACTGTGGGAATGGGACCTGTACAGAGTCTACTGGTGAGGTTTCCTGCCCCTGGAGCCTAGCAGCTTTTTGGCCTACAACATGAGTGGTGGACTGAGATTTCTACACTTGCAGGACCAGACTGTGCACTACAATGTCATCCCAGTGCGACCACCCTGCGTATACACTCAACCCCAACCTCAGATGACAATGCTGGATGAGGGAGTGATGGAACTTGCTATCCTCTGTATGGAGGTGGATATAGCTGCAATGGATGCCATGACAGTCCTCCTGAGACTTGGTCTAACATTGTACCTGGAGCTCATGGCCTTCACCAAGGCACTGCCTGTGCTGAGTGATATCCTCACAGAAGCCACATACCATACATCCCTATGTGGCACAGGCAGCAGCAAACTGTGCCCAAATTACAGCCCTGAACATCTGCTGATTCAGATGCTGACTGCATATCAAGAGCCAGCTGTAACATGCCAGGCTGACAAAAAGTGGATATAACCACAACAGATGCAGTACAATCCTTTACTCCTGCCACAACAGGAGGAGCAGTGCTGGTGCTGTCTGTAATGAAGGAGCCCCCCTTAACAAGGATGATGAGTGCTGTACAGCCAGTGGCTCAAGTATAAATGAGGCCATACCTTCACCCTAAAGAAGTGGTGGAAAGCCAAGCAGGAGAGGTATGTACAGTGCCCATGATTCTGCAAAATGACAGTCTGTTCCTTGGAATTGTCTTCAGACCTGGCCTAGGTGCTGACATTATCCTGATGTTCTGATCCAGCTTGTACATGTGTCACCACAGCAATGATCAGACCTAAGAACATGCAGTACAATACAGAACAGAGTGAATCTTAATATCCATGTTACATGTAAGGCCCTGTGCTGTGCATCAAAACAGTGGTATAGAGTATACAAATTTAGAACGGACACACATCTCTTCTGACATTCCTTTGTGTTTACACACCTGTCACAACTGTAGGAAACATATACATGTGGTCTTCCTACACCTGTATGGATACTAACCTGGTGCATCTCCGTTTAAAACTCATTAGGGTTGGCCACTTCCAGGATCTGTGTCTACTCTTACAGGTGTGATACCCGTGTCCACATCATCTCTGTGCAGGGATACTAGAAACTCATGATCACTCAGACTTGCAGTGGGAGGTGGCCCTCCTCCAGAAGCCAACCAGTCTGATACAATGCTATGTGGATGATGGTGGTGACATATCTCTGACATAGCTAAGTTATGAGATTCTGCCAATAATATCACTGATGTCATGGACCAATGTGTCCCAGTTGTAGCCCCATAGGAACTGATGTGTACCCTTTCTCCCCAACAGAGGTCCTGAGTGCCTGCAGTAGGTCATCATTCTCATTTATGCTGAAATGCTCAATCTCGGCTGACCATCACGGTTTGAGAAAAGGATGACACATATAGAAATGAGACATAGCACAGACAACCATCTACTATTACCACCTAGGAACACAATTTGTGAGAGATGCAATTACATTAAGAATCTAGAGTCTATACTCTCTTCCTCACAAGCCAGTCCACCTGGCACTGAGAAGGTTATCAACACAATCACTACACCTTCAACACCACCCACAGCTACACAACACACACCCACGTATGTGGAGGTTCTCAAGAAAAACATACCCAAACAAAGGAAACCTCAGAGGCAAAAACACACACGAACCCCACATCCCTCCACACCACATACCACACACAGTCTACACACCAGTGCCTCACAACCACAAAGCCCTAACCATAAACCCAACATATTAGTCATAGGAGACTCCATTGTGAGACACACAGATGTACCTCACCAGGCTGGATAAGGAGAAAGTAAGTTATGGTTATTTGTCTGTCAGGTACCAGAATCCGCAATATCACACATGCACTCAAGTCTCTCAACAACAGGTACTTTTATGACACTGTCATAGTCCATGTTGGGGAGAACGACTTGAGATGTACCTCCCTGGACTATATGAAGACAGACATGACTGAGCTCACTGAATGTGTGTCCCAGGCAGGTATGTCTCTATCCTTAAGCAGCATTCTACCATCACCCAGAATGATGCCTCAATACAAACAGAAAATGATTGACTTTAACAATTCATTTAGGTTTTGGTGTCATTCCAGGGGGATCCAGTACATGACAGCCTGGGAAGATATGACTGACAGACTGTGATGCTTTGCTAGAGATGGCCTGCATCTGTCTCACTTGAGCTTCAGGCTTCTGGCAAATCCCCTTTCCTCCCCCATAGTGCCTTTTTTAGGAAAAGTCCTGAGGTTGATAAAACCAACATAATTTCAACAAAATGCAAATTAATGTCATGCTGCTAAACACTAGGAGTCTAAACATGAAACTGCACTCATTGCAAGCATTCTTAACCCTGGAAGATGCTGATATTTGTGCAGTCACAGAAACCTGGTTCAAAGCTGTGGAGAGCATCCCAGACTTACCTGGTTACTCTTGCTATCATACATTCTGTCCCCAAACTGTGGGCAGCAAAGCCAAAGGAGGTGGAGTTTCAACATATAATAAAGACACACACACCTCCAGGGTGGTCAAACAGTATGATGCACAGGAGACACTCCATGTGTAGTTAACTGCTGACAACACACCTATTCAAATCATGGCTAGCAACAGGCCCCCAAAGTGACTCAAGATGCCCAGTCCACCTATTTGGACCTCTTCAAATCTATCAGGATTCAACCCTTTACACTGATCCTGGGCAACTTTAACTACCCAACCATAGATTGGAAAAACTACTCAAAAAACTACCTTTCGGCCACCTAATCTGGATGGAAACACTAAAGGTGGAGGTGTGTCCATATTCATTAAGGATATCCACACCTCCAGGCTAGTTGCTCAGCATAATACATCTGAGATTATCCAAGTGCAACTAACTCTAGGCAAGACTGCAATCCAAATTGTAACTTACTACAGATCTCCCACCATGCCCCAGGATTCCCACTCCTCATTTCTTGATGCACTGGAAAATATTAGGGTACAACCCAACACCCTAATAATGGGTGATTTCAATTACCCCAACATTAACTGGGAAAACTACTCATGTACCAACCCTTTTGCTCAACGTTTTCTGGAATTCATAAATTCTAACGCCTTGGATCAACTTATTCTCACCCCCACCAGGAGCAGCAATATCCTAGACCTGGTCATTACCAACACGGGTGACCGGTGTTCCACACCAGAGGTCAATTCCTCGTTGGTCAGATCCAACCACAAGCTAATCAGCCTAGACATCCACATCCCGCTCACATCCCCATTAGGGAAAACACTGTAAAAAATTTTTCCAAAGCCAACTTCACGTTTCTTAAGACAGAAGTGGCAAACTTCACACCACCCATGCAGATGGTCAATATAGGTACGACTGCTGAATCCTACACAAATGCACTTTATAAGCACTTACACGACTGCAAGGATCATGCTATCCCTAACAGAACCAAAATGCTATCCTCCAAAAAAAGGAAGCCAATCCGGTGGTCCCCCTGCCATAAACAAATTCTACAACAGAAGAAAGAAACTGTTGCAAAAAAGAGTAAAATCCCATGACTGGAGGAACTCCCTGGTCAGCCTCAATAAGAAGCTGAGATCCCTCATAAAATCCTCCAAAGCTAGTTATGAAAACAAAATCGCCATGGATTCTAAAGACCACCACAAAGCATTCTATAGCTATGTCAAGAACCTCAATAGCAATACTCAGATTTGCTCTGAGTTACAGCACAATGGCACTAAATATACAGAACCAACTGATATTGCCAACATTCTGGCAGATAGGTTCAGTGCTAACTTTACCCCTCCCTCACCCACTAAAGGGCCCATCTCTATACTGGAAGAATGTAAAGTTCCTGTAATCATGGCTGAACAGGTAAAAACCACACTCTCCAAAGCCAAGAACACAGCATCCATGGCACCTGACATCCCAGGCTGCGTTCTACATGAACTACAGAATGAACTGGCATCCCACCTAAGCACCATGTTCAATCATAGCCTCACCTCAGGCTCTGTGCCCACTGAATGGTGCACAGTGACTGTTATCCCACTCCACAAAGGGGGAGCCACCACGGACCCTGGGAACTACCGCCCCAATAGCCTAACTACGCTGGTCCGCAAGGCCATGGAATGTATCATCATGGAACTTATAAACAAAGACATTGGTAATCTCCAAACTCTGGACCCCACCCAGTTCGGGTTTGTAAAAGGCAGCTCATGTCTCCTAAACTTGATTGATTTCTTTGAAGCAGTCACCAAAGCCGTAAACGAGGGTAAGGTGGTTCACACATCTCGCCAAGGCTTTTGACACCATCCCCCACTCTGGAATTATAGATAAACTCACTAAACTAGGTATAAATCCCTATGTCACAAGATGGGTTGCCAACTGTCTCACTGACAGAACCCACATTATGAAAGTAGCAGACTCCAAATCCGACTTCAGACCACTGACAAGTAGAGTACCACAGGGTTTAGTCCTGGGTCCTCTCCTGTTTGGTATCTACTTTTCTGAAGTACAGGCTAACACAGAATGTCTTTGGCTAACAATGTTTGCAGATGACTGCAAACTAGGACCCACAATTGAAACTTCTAATGATGTGGACATCCTACAAAAGGGCCTAACTGAGACAGATGCCTGGTGTCAAAGCTATGGCCTCAAGCTCAATGCCAAAAAGTGCATTGTCATCCCCTTTGGTAAAAACTGTGCACCCATGAGCTACCACATAGGTGGTAGTCTACTTAACACCGAAAGTGTGATAAGAGACCTTGGGACACAGGTGGACAGTAGTCTCTCTTTGATAATCACATTACCACAGTAGTCAGGAAATCCTTCTACGTGGCACACCTCATCACAAAAGGTTTCTCATCCAGGAATAAAGAGGTCATTGTTCCCCTCTACTCATCACTCATTAGACCCATTATAGAGTACAACGCCCCTTTTGGTATGTACCTCACAAGACATCTAAAACAACTGGAAAGGCAGCAGAAATACCTCACAAAAAGAATTATTGGCCTCAAACAGATGCCCTACGCAGACTGTCTCAAAAAACTCCAGCTTTACTCCGTCGCATATCGCCTACTCAGAGGCAATCTCTGCCTAACATACAAAGCTATGTCAAACTCAGAGCTGTTGGACATGCTCCACTTAAAGAAATCCCAATCCCTCCGAGCTACATGCTCTAGGGACCTAAACCTTTTCACCACAATAAACATGCTGGAGGGGTAGATTCCTGTCCCAGAGACTTCCCATACTCTGGAACAAACTACCTATCAAACGAAGCTCCTCATTAGCACTCTAAGAAAAATCTTGATGATTGGATGGGAAATAGGAAATTCACCCCGGGATCACCTCTGTGGCTCTACTCGACAGGGGCACAGGAAAATAATTTTCTTGGGTGGTGAAAGCCAGGTTACCTTTTTGGCTAGGTTTGTATAGGCCCTAGGGCTGATAGCCTAGTACCTACCTATGAACCTATGCCACAATGTAAATGCCCAGAGATTCCTCGATTTTATCAATGCAAATGCCTTGGAACAGCTAGTCGATACCCCCACAAGAGGTGATAATATCTTGGATTTGGTATTAACCAACATGAGTAACCACTGCAGCACCCATACAGTATCATCCTCCCTGGTAAGACCCAACCATAAAGCAGTTACTTTCAAAGTCAGCATCTCCCCTGTTCCCTCTTCTAGCTAAGTTCAACAAAAAAAACTTCTCCAAAGCTGATTACAGCCTCCTGAGGGATGGTATAAACAGCTTCACAGCCCCCTCCCCCTCATTTGGAACTGGCACCAATGTCCAAATCTACAACAAAATACTATACGAGCACTTATATAAATGCATGGAATCAGGAATACTTGACGGGACACAATCATCCACCACAAGGAAGAGCAAACCTGTCTGGTGGACAACTGCAATAAATAAACTATATACCAAAAGGAAAAAAAATTGTTGTCCAGGAAGATGCATGTGCCCAACTGGAAGCAATCTATCCTTAGCCTGAACAAGCAAATAAGATCAGTAGTGAAATTCTCTATAGCCAACATTGAGTCCAAATAGGCCAAATCTATGAGAGACAATCATAAGGCCTACTTCACAGATGTCCACAATTTCAAAGGAAGCACCCAGATCTGTACAGAACTGGTGGCCAGGGACACCACATACACAAATGCTGTAGATATAGTCAACCTACTGGCTGACAGATTCAGTGAAGACTTTAGCCCTCTGTCCCCCCCCCCATCAGTAAATCAGGACATCCCCAGTACCTGCCTCACTCCCCTAATGTCTAGGGAACAGGTCATCACTGCCCTCTCAAAGACAAAAAATACAGCCTTCATGGGACCCAATGCATCCCAGGCTGCATCCTACATGAACTCAGGCATGAAATTGCAGCACCATTAGGCACCCTATTCAACCAAAGCCTGAGTAACAGCTTTGTCCCAGCCAAGTGGAGGACAGCCACTGTCATCCCTTTACACAAAGATAAAGCGTCTATCGATCTGGGAAATTATAGACCCATCAGCCTAACTAGCCTGATCTGCAAGGCCATGGAAAGGATCATGGACCTCATTACAGGGACATTGGCGACCTCCAAACACTCGACCCCACACAGTTTTGGTTTGTCAGGGGGAGGGCATGTCTGGTAAATCTGTTCAATGTCTTTGAGACAGTCACCAAAGTCATGGATGAGGGGAAGACTGTGCACACTGCCTACCTTAACCTGGCCAAAGCCTTCAACACTATTCCCCACTTGGGCATAATAGGTAAACTCTCTCAACTAGGCATCAATCCAAATGTTATCAGATGGATAGCAAACTGGCACACTGATAGAACCTATAATTAAAACATTGAATGTCACCTCAAGCAGTAGATCTGTAACAAGCAGTGTACCACAAGGATTGGTCTTGGGGCCTCTGTTATTCAGGATATACTTCTCTGAGGTGCAGGCCAAAACCAGTGGATTATGGCTGACCAAGTTTGCAGATAACTGCAAACTGGGTGTGGTCATCAATTCCCCAAGTGATATGAATGTCCTACAAGAGGGTCTCATCCAAACAAATGACTGGTGCCAGAATCATGGCCTAAAGCTGAATGTCAAAAAATGCATCATCATCCCCTTTGGGAAGAGAGATGGCACCACATATCATCACATTAATAATGCTCTAAGCACACAAATCAGTTGTGAGGGATTTGGGAACCCAGGATGACAACAACCTGACTTTTGACCACCATGTTACTTCCGTTGTGAGGAAAGCTTTCTATATGGTACACCTCATAAGTAAGGGTATCTCATCCAAGGACAAGGAGGTCATAGCATCCCTGTATTCTTCCCTTATAACCCCAGTTATTGAGTACATTGCCCCCTTTAGCATGTACCTCACAAAGCACATGCAGCAGGTGGACAGACCATAGAGGTTCCTCACCAGAAGAATCCAGGGCCTCAAACATCTACCCTATACAGATAGACTAAAAGCCCTGTCCCTCTACTCAGTTTCATACAGACTCCTCAGAGGTGACCTCTGTCTGGCATACAAAGCAATCTCATCAACTCCACCTTGATGGGACTGCTGCATATCCGCAAGTTAAGCTTCACTCGAGTAACCCACATGCACGACAACCTGATCTGTGACATCAATAGGACTTGGTGGGACAGATTTGTGCCCCAGAAACTCCCCCATCTGTGGAATAGACTCCCTCTCCACGTCAAGCAGAGTACCTCATTATCCCGTTTCAAGCGCAACCTGGATAACTGGATAGGAAACAGAAAATACACCCCTGGGATTCCACCCGTCTCCCTGCTGAACAGGGGGCTTTGGGTGCTGACTTGTCTAAACATGGGCTAAACTCTTGGCTAGGCTTATAAGGGCCTAAGGCCATTAGCCTAGTAACTTCTTATGATCATATGTGGTTGCTGGGGATAAGAGGCTACCAGTTCCTAACTGTGGGTTGACATATACTCAACATTTCAGGTTTAAACAGCGATAGGAACTCAGTAGGCACTACTGACAATGTTATGCTGTGGACATTGGGGTATCTTAGACCAATGTCAGGGACAAAAAAATTGAGTGGATTCATCCTAGCAGGCTGTCACATAGAGGCACACAGGGACATACAAAGGAAGGACAGGTTTCATCTATGGGTCAGAGGTGACAATGGACTTATGGGCCATGATGTTCAAGGTTACTCATAGGGACACCCCAACAAGTGTTTGAATATGCACAAGGATGTTTGCTTAGGGAATAAAGGACAGTGCAGAGATTGGCAGTCCTGATAGTGGGCTGCTTTCTCACAGTTACAGTGTAGATATACAGCTATATATGGGCTACTGTATATGCAGGTACAAGCTGCTGGTCACCATAGTACAGGTTAGTTTATGTACCTATACCCTGTTCCAAGGCAAGGGCTCGCATGTACAACACATCAGAGAAACACAACTTATCACTGTACTGCAGAACCTTGCATACCTCTTCCTGGCTATGTCTTCTTTACACTATGCTTCTCTGCTTCCAGAAAGTTGTTTAACAGTTAGTGCATCATGCATTCAAATGAAGATAAGCTCTGTGTATGTTTATGAATGGAAATATTTCAAAGTGCACGGATGACACAGTCCATAGCTAGGTTCCTCTGCATGTTACCAATATGTATGCCCATTCTGCCTGCATCTGTACATGTGTCATACTTAATGGCAGTTCAAAAGTACAGTTGTGTATACTTACCATAAGTGTAGATGTTCGAGTGTCTTCACTGTTGCAGTTATCACATTTTGGTTATCTCTGCCAGGGTAGCCCTTGGCTGGCCTGAATAACAGAGAGTTAGTATTTCTGCGTTAGTTGCTGTCACTTGAAGACTGACATCAGGTCGTCAGTGGTATAAAGTAAGGCAGCCGATGCCATTACATCAGTTTTTCTTGCCCTAACTTGTCATGGAGCCCCCAAAGTAGGAGGCCAGGTTCTGGTGAAAGAACCCCACCAGTGGAAAATAAATACCAATATGTCCCTTGGAAGAAAGGTAACAAAAAGCAAAGGGGGGAAGGAGGGAGGGTAACCAGGGCTGCAACAATAAAGACACATGAACATCTACATTTATTGTAAGTGTACACAACTGTACTATGTTCTTCATGTTTCACTGTTGCAGTCATCACATTTAGGTAGATTCCCAAAGCTGAGGAAAAGGGTGGAGGCAGTCAAGGAAGCTAGGGGCTGGCTAGGATGCCCTGCAAGACTGCAAAGGCAAATCCTGCCCTGGATTTGGAGAAGAGAGGCAGGTGGTAATGCTTGGCAAAAGTATAAACAGATGTCCAGGTGGCAGCCTCCAGGATGTCCCTGGTGGGTACCCATCTGAGGAAAACTGCAGAGGCGGAGGCTGCTGTGGTGGAGTGTGTCCTGACCCCCTTGAGGGGAGGCTTGCCTTGCTGTTTGTAACAGAAATGGATGCAGTGTGCTATCCATTTGGAAATGGTTTGCTTGGAGATGGCTTTGCCTTCTGCCCCTGTAGCAAAACAGCAATTGATCAGACTTTCTGAAGGGTTTAGTCCTGTCCAGATAGTATCTGAGCTGTCTGTGCACATCTAGAGAGTGCAAAATCTTTCCCTCCTTGTTTTGGGGGTTAGGGAAGAAGGTGGGCAAATTAATTGATTGGTTGAGAGCCACACTGGACACTACCTTGGGCATGAAGGATGGAGTAGTTGCTCTGCAGAAGCAGCTGGTTCGAAAGGAGGCAGGGTAAGCTTTTCTAAGACAAAGTTAAGGTCCCAAGCTGGTGTTGGTGTGCTTCTGGGGGACCTCAAGTTGCTAGCCCCTCTGAGGAACTGTTTAATCAGAGGGTGTGAGAAAAGAGGCTGCTCAGTGTGAAAATGTGCAGAAATAGCAGAGACATGAATTTGTATAGAGGAGAAAGAGAGACAACTGTGTAGTAGGTCAGCTAAGTAATCCAGGATGAGAGGGATGGAGGGCTGTGCCGTATTGGCCCCCTTCGCCTGGATCCAGGTGCAGAACCTTTTCCATTTATCTGCATAAGACTTTCTGGTGCTAGGGCGTCTGGCTTCTTGGATAATCTTCACAACCTGTTTACTGAGGATAGCAGATTGGTCTGGGTTTAGTGAATAAGCCAAGTTATCAAATTGAGTGTCTGCAATTGGGGCTGCATGAATTCCCCTTCCCTCTGAGTTAGGAGGTTTGGAATCTGAGGAAGATGCCATTGAGGCAGTGGGGATAGACTGCACAGCAAAGGGTTCCAGTGCTGTCTGGGCCAGTCTGGAGCTATGAGAATGGTCCTTAGTTTTCCTCCTTTATTTTGAGCAGTACCCTGGGGATGAGAGGTAGGGGAGGAAATACATAGACCAAGAGGCTTACCCCAGGGGAAGGACAGGGCATCCACTTTCCAAGCCATGCAGTGATGCTCCCTGGTGCAGAATTTTCTGAGATGGTGGTTGGTGTGGGAGGCAAAAAGGACGACCTCCGGCGTTCCCAATTTCTGAGTTATTAGGAAGAAGGTACTTCTGTTTAGCTGCCACTCATGTGGATCCAAAAGCTTTCTGCTTAATTGGTCTGCTAGGGAGTTCAGAGCCTGGTAGGTATTGTGCTAACAGGTGCAGTTGCATGGAAGAGGCTGTGAGCCAAAGGGTCATGGCCAGACTGCACAGAGGGTAGGAATGAGTCCCTTCCTTCTTGTTGATGTACAACATCACAGTGGTGTTGTCTGTTTTGATCAGGAGAACCCCTGGAGAGAGAAGGGGTTTGAAAGCTATCAAGGCCTGCTGCACAGCCATCATCTCTATTTGATTGATGTGCAGAGGGATTTGCTGTGGGCTCCACTGGCCCTGTATGCACCTGCCATCCAGGTGTGCACTGCAAGCGTAGTCTGATGCATCTGTGGTGAGGGTCTGGGTGGCAGGATGTGGAGAGAAAGGCAGTCCCTTGTTGTGGGAACAGGCTATTGCCCACCATAAAAATGCCTTTCTCAGGCAAGGAATAATAGGTAGAAAAGTTTCTAGATCTTGAGAATGTTGACACCAAAGGCTCTTTAGGTACCACTGAAGTTTCCTCATATGCAGTCTGGCATATGGAATGAGGAGTATGCAAGATGCCATCAACCCCAGGGCTTGCAGGAGTTTCCTTGCAGAAAGCGGGGGCCTGGTGGTCAGTTCAGAGAAGTAAGCTGACAGGAAAATTTGTTTCTCTGGTGTAAGGTATGTCATCTGGGATGCTGTGTCTAGACTTGCTCCCAGGAAGATCCTTTGAGTTGGTACCTGTTTGGATTTCTTTTCGTTGATTGTGTACCCTAGGGAGATCAGTAGGTTCTTTACAAAGGCCAGGTCTTTGAGTAGCTTTCCCTAGCTGTCTGCCTGAATAGGGCATTCATCTAAGTAGGGGTAAATTTGAATATTTCTTTGCCTGCAAAAGCCAATGGCCAGAGCCAGGCATTTTGCAAAAACTCTGGCAGCAATAGATAAGCCAAAGGGAAGCATAGAGAACTGAAAGTGTTGAGAACCTGCTCTGAAGTGAAGATATTTTCTGCAGGACTCCCTGATAGGAATGTGGAGGTAGGCCTCTTTTAGGTCCAGGGTGGCTAGCCAAGCATCCTTGGAAAGCATGGATAGCAGCTGCTGGACGGTGAGCATTTTGAATTTTGGGGTCACCAGGAAGGTGTTTAGAATGGAAAGCTCAAGGATGGGGCGCCAGGTGCCCTCTTTTTTGGGCACCAGAAAAAGTCTGGAGTAGAAGCCTTTGCTATCTGCTCTGCGGGAATGTGCTCTACTGCCCCCAAGGAGAACAGGGAATGGATTTGCTTTTGAGCCTCTGCCCACTGATTTGGTGGCAGATCTGGGAACCTTTTTGGGGTTGGAAGGGTGTGGAAGGAGAATTTGTACCCTGAGTCGCAATGTTCAGATCCCATTGGTCCTTGGTAATGGTGGCCCAGGTGCTTGAGTGAAATGAGAATTTCCCTCCTAGGGGTATGTGCAGGTAAGGCAGAGGCGAGGTCGGGAGGAGGTGAGTTATGAGTTTTTACCAAAAGACCCCCTTAGTGGCTTAGAACTCCCTGGTTCTGAAGTGGAGGTAGTCCACTGCTTAGATCTCTGCAACCCCTGGGGCTGCTGTCTGGGGGGGGGGTCTGTTTCCATGGGGCCTAGTCTGGGCCTGTTTACTCGGAGCAGGAAAGGACCAGTGCTTGGAGGGAAAATGCCTGCTGAACCTAGGGGGGCTGGACATGTAAAAAAAATTTAACTGTCTACATAGATTTTGCTTTTTCTTCCATTTTTTTTATGACCTCTTCTGCTTTAGTGCCAAATAAGTAATCTTTGTGCAAGGGTGCATCCAACAATTTAGATTTGACATGGTCTGGCAGGGGTTGTTCCTTAAGCCATGCATGTCTTCTAATGACAGATCCAGTGACTGCTGCCCTGCAAGAAGCTTCTAGGGCATCAAAACCACAGTGCAAAGTGTGTTTAGTGACTTGGCTTGCAGAATGCATTAAGTCTTGTAAATATTTTGATTTTGCCCATGCAGGAAAGGAGGACATTTTTTATTTAAGGAGTTCCAAGGATGTGTTGCTGATATTTAAGCATATGGAATTGATAATTTAGTGCCCTGATAGCAAGAGTAACTGAGGTGTATACTTTTTTACCCCATCTGTCCAGTGCTCGGGAATCCCTGTCTGAGGGGGTGGGATTCTTAGCAGAGGTTGCTTTAATCCCTTCTGGCCCTTGAGAAATGACCTCAGGGTCAGCTGTTGGATTTTTAAACAAATATTTGTGCGAGTCAGGGACTCTATAGTACCTGTCTGGTTTTCTGGCAGCAGGAGGGAGGGCATCTGGAGTCGAGCTGGATTCAAGGAAAACATCATCCACCACATCCAAGACAGGGGGTATGGCTAAGGGTCTGTGTTGCAGAAGATCAAGAAATTCCCTGAGTCTCTTTTTAGACTGAGGGTAGTCTTGACTCTCCCATTGGAAATGCTCCCTTAAGGTATGTAGGGTTTCCACAAAAGAAAATTCCTCTTGGGGAGAGGCTGAAGGAATGGATTCCTCTGCATCAGAATCTTCATATGTGGAGAGGGGCTGCATGTCTTCATAGTCAGATGCATCGGATTCATCAGACTCTTGTTCAGACAAAACTACTGGAGGCAGATCTCTTTTCCTTTTTGATGGAGTGGCTTGGCTTCCCCTACTCAGCATGATAAGGTCTTCTGCCATTTTAAGCATATGAGACTGAGGCAAGGGAGCAGGTGCCTGAGAGTGGGTAGTCGGTTTCTTGGGTGTGGTTCGACCCCTGGGCCTAAGGAACTCAGTAGTATTTGAAAGAATGGTAGTCGCAAAAGAAGGCATCAGTTTATGTCAGGATTCAGTGTTGTGAAGGACTTCCTCGGAAGCCGGTGCCTACACAGTGGCTCCGAACTCATCCAAGGTAGAGATGACCGCAGGATCCTTAGACGAAGAAGAGTTCTGCAGCATACTGGACCCTAAAGGGTCTCGGTAGCGGCCTGTGAATTAACTGAAGTGGGCATCAGGGGCTGTGAAAGCGCCTTACTGAGCTCTGGAGGACTGATGACTAGTTTAACGGAAGCATTGTCGGAAGGTTTGGTCCTGTGCAATCTGTCTCTGTCTTTATCTTTACGCTTTTTCAGACAATCTGCTATCGGATGGCTTACTGAAATCTTATCGGAATTCGAGGACTGTAAACAGAAATATCTGGCTACAATAAGGGCCAGACGACGGATAGTTCTGGCGTTAAAGAAAGCACAGAAGCGACAACGAGGGACGTCATGGTCTGGGCTTAGACAAGTGTTGCAGTAAGAGTGGAAGTCCCGGTGTGTTATTTGCTTTCCACAGGCGAGACAATTATTAACTTTTTCTGACATCGGTTAGTGCAAGAAAAAAGGATCCCCAACAGGGCACTTAGCTTTTGAATAATTCAATGTCAATTAAGAAAAGAAAACTCAGGCAGTGGCCAACCGGCACTCGTGCGAACTGCTTCTGGCTCCATGGCAAGAAAGACTAATGTAATGGTGTCGGCTGCCTTACTTTATACCACTGACGACCTGATGTCAGTCTTCAAGCAACAGCAACTGACGCAGAAATACTAAGTCTCTGGTATTTGGGATGCCCAAGGGCTACCCTGGCAGGGATAACCCAAATGTGATGACTGCAACAGTGAAACACGAAGAACATCTGCTCATGATTCAAAATTCAAGTTTATTTCATAGGCTACTCCTAAGCAGGTGTCCGGAATTATCAGATGTTGTCTAGCTATTCATACTAGTAAGTATTACTAATAGGTTTACCCCTCTTCCTGATAAGGGCTTTACTATTAATCCATATTGTACATTTATGTGAACCCATCCAATCAAGACTTAAGTGAAGGAGGCTGAGATATTACACTATTTAATACTGAAGGGAAGTTTGGTCTGCAAGTAGGGGCTCCTTTAGGTAATGAATTTATCCCTCCAAAGAGCATTTGGAGAATTTTGGAACAAGTGTGTCTAACATTATTAGTGTTTCTGAGGTGGAGAAAACTGTGGAGAAAATTAAGGCAAGACAAAATGTATTCTTCTGCAAAGAAAAATCTGTCAGCACAAATTAAAAAAATATATTCTGTGTTATCCAGATAATCAAAAAATACCTTTTATGTGCCCATAATAGAAAAGATTAGATTCACTTCAACAGTTAAGTAAAATTTGTCACATCGAAGCTTGTCCTGTGAAATCTGTTTAAATGCTTAAGACTTCTTGGTGTCTTATCTTGAGCTTTTGGATTGCTATTGTTATGCTGGACTTCTCTTTGGAGCAAGCTACCACCTATTATCATTTGATGGCAAGACTGATGGAACTATGCCTTCTTCTTTTGCTTCTCTTGTAATTACAGGAGCAGCTTTGTGTTACTTTTAATGTATGCCAGGAAAGAAAACAGGAAACAATGTTTTTTTTTATTTGCATTTAAAGTTTCTAATGAGCAAGTATGCTATTAAAAACTGATTAATTATAAACTTAGTTCATAGGGTCACATTATGTACTAAGCAAGAAGTCTACACATCACTAGAAGCCTAGCCAATAAATCATATTCACTGTTTCCTCCTAGCCTTAAGGAGGGCAGCACAAGAGAGAATGAGGAGAGAATGTGAGGCTGCAATCCACTTATCTGAGTTTAGCATAAAGTGGCAAGGATGTTTCTCTTCTGGACATGCACTGAAAATTTGTTTCTGTGGTGGGGGTATTTTTAGACATGACTTGTACACTTCAACATGTTTTATTTATTAATGAAGGATTAGTTTTTTTAACTGGGTATTTAAGGAAGCATTTGTTTTGTAAAGCAATATGAGGTCAAGAAGGGATGGCTCTTTTGTGATTTGATAGGGAAGCACCACAGAGGGGTCTATAAGACACAGTACAAAGACGGAACTGCCAGTCTGCCAAAATAACTGAAAGTCTTGAAATAAGGCCAGTGACTTTTTCTGTTAGGAATCTCTGAGCTCTCAAGTGATGTTTAGATAAATACATGCCAGAAGGGGAATTATATTCAATCACAGGTCTGGTAACTAAAGGGGTAATAAAAACTTCTTTGGATCTGGAGAAGATGGCTTTAGAATTTAGACGAACCACACAAAAGGCTTTCCAAATACTACACATATACAATGGTCAAAAGATAAAGAATCATCAAGAATGCCTTGGTCCCTCATGATAGTGTCTGACTGGAAGATTACATCACCTATATGGGGCAAAGTGGAGATGTTTTGTTTACCAATTGAATTAGATTACAGTTTTTCATGGTGGTAGATAAGATTATATTGATGCAATGGGAGGAGATTAGAAGGTAAGTACAATAGAAGCATTGGTGAATTCAATTACAAAGCTGGAAGGGGTTGCAGTGTAAGACATGTTGGGTTGGTGAGAAAAGTCAGGTTACTGACCTCTTTCCAAAAGGGCATAGGACTACAGAAGGGAGAGATTTGCCAATTAGGTAGGTGAAAGACTCGTTTTTTTGCAATGGTTATGGTCCTTTGGGAGCTCGGATGTTTACAGACTTTCCAATTGCTCTCTTTTTGTTAGAGAAGTTAATGTTGTTCAGAAGCCAGTTTCTGTGTGGGTCGCTTTGTGCAGAGGACAAATTGACTTTATATATTGAGTAGGGCTTCAGTTAGAAAAGAAGCTGCTTCACTGGTACTATGGATGGCGTATAGCATGAACCAGTTAATATTCTTAATGGACCTCTTGTAATTTGTATGTTAGCTACAGAACTGATGTGAATGGAAGGAGAAATGGTAGAGGCATTGGTTTCTTTAAGAAGTGATATTGCACACTGGTTGTTTACATTTGGGGACATGGATTTCTGTGGATGCTATGTAAGATGGCAGTTGCTGATCAGTTATGTTTGGACTTCCAAAGGAAGGACAACACAAAGCAACAGACCACCTGGCAAAGAGTATATCTTCTTCTTTCGGCTTTTTCCCAGTTAGGGGTTGCCACAGCGGATCACCTGTCCACTCATGATTGGCAGTGGAGTTTTACGGTGTCGAGTTGCCAGCCCAACGCCCAACCTTCCACAGAAGGCACACACATGCACACACTCACACCTAGGGCCAATGTAGAGTGTCCAATCCACCTACAGCATGTCTTTGGGATGTGGGAGGAAACCAGAGCACCCGGAGGAAACCCACGTGACCACAGGGAGGACATGCAGACTCTGCACAGAAGGCACACCAGCTGAGAATCAAACTGGAGAACCTCTTGCTGTGAGGCATATTTAGCTGTTTGTTTTTGCTGGAAACATAGTAGTCCCCAACTAGGCTGGTATGGGAAGGAGAGGTGAGGAAGGAATTAAGAACAGAAATGTCTTACCTGAAGCAGGGGTAACAGGGTGAACACAAAAGCATTAGTCAGGCCAGGTCACTGTGTACTTTACTGTAAGGTCTAGTTAAGCATAAATAAACATCAAAGTCCAACAATGCACCTGCCACAGCAGGGCATACCATCTGTTTTGGCTCACCTTTCAAAGCAGACTACCAGTAGTCTTGACAGGTTGGAGAGCTGTGCACTGACCACTGTAAGTTTGTCTGTTCTGCTGTGTCTTAAACATTCAGATGTGGGAGACAGGGTGAAAACAAGAAAAGAAAGGGGGTGGGAATCTGGAAAGATGGTATATTACAAGCATTGTCACAACCTCAAAATGAGAGTAAATCTATTACTAGCAAAATCTACCTTTTTCCCTCTCTCCAAGGCTACATGACAATGGATTTTGAATATGTAGACAGAATATGTGATTGCAAGCCCATGATATATGGGTACAGCAAGGACTTGTGTCTGCTGTAAAAAAGTTGTACCTTCATGTCCTGTTTTTTTATGATTTTTTTTACAGCTGCTGACAGCTGCTTTTGATGATAAATCCTTATTCTGCAATTCCAGTATTTTTAACATAAAAAAGAACAAATGGAACTAAACCACAATGGACTTTTACAGTAAACAGATATTTAATAAATATAAGCTTGTTGCTTTCACTTAAATGCTTCATTAGGTAAATACTTTCAAAAACATCATGTGACTATATTGGTGCATCTAATACACAATCATTATTTCAACACATAAATCAATACAACAGAATACAGCATTTAGCAGTTTCTAATGAAAATATATACAAATATATTTTTGTTTAATATGGGTTTAAAACTAACTATCATTTAAATATGAATAAACATCTGCTCTCATTGTACTTATCCAATAATATTCAGTGTTCTCTGGCTTCTTTACTATATTACCCCCTCCTATTCTCATATAGCATTGCTAATACACTAAATTTAAAAGAATGTGTAATATCTGTATTCAGTATATGCCTAAACAATGCATTCATACACAACTGTCTTTTTTACATCAGAAAGTTAGTTATAAATATGTTTTTTCACTTGCATTTAGTTTTACCAATGCAGAATGCTTGACATTATTCAGATTCTGCTAAACAGACTACATTCTTAAGAGCTGCAGTCCACAAAGGCATTAAAAGAATAAACTTTACTTGTTACAGGATGTATAAACTCACCTTTTCTAAAAATTAATTTACAATTACACTTGGCACATGCGTATGTTCCTTGTCATTGACTAGTTATAATTTTCTCTATATTATCCTGTTCCTTATAACATTAACAGATAATTAATAGAAGGAGCTTTCTTATATCCAAATCTAGGATATTATAGTAGCCCATATGAAAAAAATATATTTTAAATTCAAAATCTGATAATGCTTTCTAATAATAATCTTCATATGTCTTGTATGCCTATGCTGTGTTAGAATGACCTTTGTTATCACAACAGTCAACACTAAAGATGCATGAGATTAATGATTCAAAAATGGCTTTCTTGCCTTTTTTTTGTGTAAGTATCAAATATCGCTCCTTCTGTATAGAATGTCTATCATGGCTTCTAAAAGAAAACTAATTCATCATCATATCAATTTGTTCACCTAACACAATATCATTAGTACTAAGCTGTGCTGTGTATAGAATTTGACCTCTGACAATGTTCAGAAAAAATGTGAAACAGATGCATAGTCCTATGAAAATAAGTATTCCTTCTAACCTCCTTCATATGAACACTAGTCCGAATATGCCCACCATCTAATTTAATTAAGGACACATCCAAAAACTCAATCATTAGATGGATATGAAACTAGTGGTCATTGCAAGATATTTGTCAAAATCATCAATTACTGCATATCTATTGTCCCATAAAATACAAAATATCATCTACAAATCTCTTACAAAAAAGTAGACCAGACAAATATTTCTTATTGCTATTAGTATAAAGTGTTACTCCCATACAGTTAAAAATAAATTAGTATTTGTTATAGGAGTCCCCATAGCAGCTCCTCTGTTTTGTGAATAATACCGGTCTTCTAATAGAAAAAAAGTAATTAGTTAAAACAAGGGTGAGGAGTTCACAGATAGTGTTAATCTTAGTACTAGTCATTTTAGAGAAAATAACTAAAAATATATCGTATATATTAAACTCCCAAATCATTGGTTCCTACTGTGAAAAGAGAATCAATGTCCAAAGTGAAAAATATACATGTGGTGTTATCAGAACCACAATACCAAATACACAGGTGTTTCAAAAAATCATAATGGTCTTTGTTGAAACTTTGTCAAATATAAAAAAAAGCTTCAGCTTCTTCTGTAAGTACAGAGATACAGGTTGTGTAATCCAACCCCTAGAGGAATAAATAGGTCTCATAGAGGTCTTAGACTAGATCATTCTTAAAAATTTTTGGTAAACCACAATAAAGATGTTAACAACGAGTGTGCTATACAAAAATAGTTCATTAGATCTAAAGTAATATGATCATTAAGATGTAAACCATAACAATATTATTAACTCTCCTAATTATGTTATTTAACTTAATATAATTAATCTCAATATAAGCATCTGTGTCACCTAACAAAGTCTTTATGGCATCAAAATAAAATAATTTATCCATCACTATGATAGCCCCATGCTGATGATAATACCACAATTATGAATTAATGAATTAAGTGCCTTTTTTTCAGCTGGTGTTAAATTACAATATTTCATATGAAAATTAACTCTAGCTGTAAAAAGAAAGTATATTCACAGGCATTCTACAAGGCTTGTACAGTATTATTACTGAAAGGAATGAAGGTGCTAGATTTTCTAAAAGCATCATCATTTGATGTCGCAGGAAACAGCACTTTTAAGTTAGTCTGATATGTAAACAGTCATAACTCCATTAAGTAAGTCAGAAAGATTGCCATGCATGGCAGGTATAAAAGTCATACCTTTGTTTAATAGAGAAAGGTCAATATTAGAGCGCTGACAACTAGAAATGTTAACTATATTGTGAAGTATATTGTAATGTTGCTCGAACGGCTTCTTGTTGTTGGAACTTGTCCTTTTCCTCTTGCATTTCTTTGTTCTCTAAAAGAGGACCTGGAGATCATAAGTGGTGAAAGAATTTTAAGGCCCAAATCACTGCTAACATTTCTTTTATGCTGATATTCTTTGTAGTGTCCAAAGGATTGGCCTGGACTGAGAGAGATCTGATCTCTTCATCTGATCTCTTCACCATTGTAATTCTCATTTCACAAGTTTGCATTTGCACTATTACCTGGAACTCTTGGTAGAATGGCCATTCTTTTTTTTTTAATTATTTTTTTTGTGTGTGTCATACAGCCCAGGAAGATGGTTCTTTGAAAGGGTGTGAGACAGGACTTTTGTAGCTTCAACTTGAAGCCCAGGTGAGGTGGAATGGCTGAGACCTTGTCTAATGATGCCAAATTTCTGGAAACAGACTGCATAAATCATCTTACTAAAGGAAATGTGGATGCCCTGGGTACTGCAGTAAACAACCACCAGAGTCAGGCACTTCATGAATGCTAAAGATACAGTAGATAGCCCAAAGGGTAATGCAGAAAATTAATATGAGCCAGGCACTGCAAATCTCAGATGATTCCTAAAGTTGGGAGTAACTGGAATGTGATAAGAATCTTTCAGATATAAAATCACCATAAAACAGTGGCCCTGAATAACGGGGTAGGACCATCTACAAGGTAAGCATTTTGAAATTGGGCACTTTCAGAAAGGCATTTAGTCAAGACAAATCTGATACTGGTATCCACAATAGCTTCTTTTTGTGCTCTAAAAAGATATCCAACTTTTCCTTTTTGTGGTGTAGGAACTGGTTCTATAACTATTGCTTGGAACTTGTGAAGGAGTACAGGACAGAACAGATTTGTCCTGGCTGATGGGTGCAGAGGCATGCATTTTCTGTCCACTGTCAAATTATCATCTGTGAATTATTGTCAACACCCACTTGTGTGAGATAATTTATGACCAGGCTGTGGTTGACTGAAAGGGGCAAGGGGATGAGGGACAGGAGGAAAGGATGCAATGCCCAAGTTGGCACAGTTATTCTTTAGCAGGCTATTGAGCATTTTTGAGAAAGGAATCCTTTTTATTTGGTTTGGAAGCATTGTTATCCTGCAATTTCCTTTTGGTTCGCTGACCGGATATTGTTCTGCCCTTTGAAGATGGATGCCGTATTAGTGGAGAACCTGGTAATTTGAAACATTTTAGATACCCCATTGTATCAACTTAGCTGTATCATCCCACTGTTTGAGAATCTGGAAGGAACAGGACCAAATGCCAATTCAGAATTTAAAGAAGCAGTCAAAATCTCATTTTTTAAATCCTCAGAAAAATTATGGTTTTGTAGACTAGCATACCTCCTCAATATAACAGAAGCAGCTACATTTCTAGAGATTATGACTGCACCTTCCAAGCATGTTTTGAAATCAGAGTCACACTAGAAACAATCTCATTCATACAACACTTCTATTCAGCAGACAAAAATGCTTCATCTAAACTGAAAGCACATTGCAAAATAAAACTCCATATAAAGCCTAGATAATTTAGAATTCTAATGATTAAATTACTACCCCTGAGATTCTAATTCCTTACCAATTTTAGTCAAGGGTTACACAGCTGGAAGAAGCCAAGGACCTCTTGTTAGAGTTGAGAGCTGGAGAAACCACAGATGGGTAAGCTGACAAAGCAACAAAGGCAGCTGTAAGTTCAGAGTACACCTTGAAGTTCCTCATAGACATTTTAGAAAGTGGTTCACTAGCCAAACGGTGTTTACATGCACTTTTACAGACAT